>NW_020272905.1:440969-520119 GCF_003268045.1 Sipha flava
ACACACACACACACACACACACACACACACACACACACACACACACATACTGTTTCCCACGCAAACACCTTGGAGACTGTCAGGTTGTTTCGTAAACGTAGGTGTATGCGTGAAAATGTCCATTCCTTAACGATGATTAATTCGATTGCTGAAATCACTGAACGCAGTTTATGCATGATTGAAATTGATATCATTACCCAAGATCCACGTACAGGATCAAACAACTGCAATATAAAATTATGTGCACTTATATTATTATAACGCTGGAATCTCTCACCGAGTATAAAACACTATTTAATTATGACCACGATAGTTAAGTACACAGACGCATAGATGCTGTAACATGTGCGAAACAAATATCCGAATTCAGTACAATAAAGTTTTTAAAATAAAAGAATGGTTTGGTGCATGGTGAGGATAGGGAAAAATAGGTGAGTTTGTCTTTAAAGTTTTTACTTTTATCCAATAGTTCAAACTATAATAGCGAGTTTATCAGTGTATTGTAAGGAAGCCAAGTAATAGAATCAATCCAAGCAGGTAATATTTGAATCGAAAAAACAATAACAAAATGCATTGATACCGAAAAAATAGGGATATCAGAAATTTAATTATTTTAGAAAAAAACGTGGGCCCATGTAAAGATACTCTACATTTTTTAAAGCAATAATTTGAGTACTCAGTTCCACCACTTTTCCACTCCAGTCAATGAGACTCTCAAAAAAACATTGTAACACTTACAGTCGAGTCGAATTCCACTAATAATATAAACTTCAGGCTAATGCACATGGCGAATTTTTATATTTTATATTTTTATATTTGTCATAGTTCCATCTCGACGGTACTTGCGCTCGACAACAACACGATCTGTCATTAAAGACGAGTTTACACGTGGAAAGTTATTAGGCAAGTCAAGTTGCTAAGCTACTTAAATGCTACTTGCTACTTGCAAATAAAACTGCAGCTATTGTTCACACCATTTTTGTATTTTTAAGCAAGTTAGATAATTTATCTATACTATATATAAAATTGTAAGGGTTTTTCTTCGACCGCGCTAACCGAGAAAACTACTGAACCGATTTGGCTGAAACCCGGCACTCTTCTGAAGGTTTTAGTACCACTTTTGTTAGTAAAACAGTTCATAAAAGTTCATAAAAAATTAAAAACAATTGTACCTATATTGTGCGGCACAGCGAGCCGCGGGTTTACAGCTACCTGCAACTTGACCTTTTTTTTTTGTATCGTGTTTGACATGGGCGTTTTTTTGACATTCGTCAATAGTACAAGCGCGTCCAAAAACATTTGCCGAAATTAATAATAGTTTTAATATTATAAGAAGTGTGTGGAAATACCGATCACGTTTTGCGTTATCGAAAAATACTCTTATGTAATAATACTCTTGCCAACAAACGTGTTACCATTGATTATAAATACTATTTATAAATAAATTATAAATTATAAATATAAATTTATTATAAATTGATTATAAATAGTATTTATAATCAATGGTGTTACGATCCGCCTGACGCCGAACACGTTTTTCCGCAAATAGTGTTTTATCTTTTTTTATACCTACATTGTTAATCGCTTATATAATACGCAATACCTACTGCTTATCTAACAGCAGGTTATTAGCACATAGCTCACCACACGTGGCATCACGGGCTCAGTCTGAGCTTGATAGCCGTCGAGTGTAGTTCTTTGCTACGCACACCGCTTTGGTTACACACTGGCATCAGCACACTGGCATAATTTGTACTTAGTTTTTATACCTTTTTTTTTACCTAAATTTAGGGTAAGTGGCCAATTCATTATCATGCCGAGAGCGCAAAGAGCACGCATTGGCAGAAGAACTGCCAATGCAACTCGAACGTATAACAGAAGGCAACCAAATAACACACCAGAACGTTCTCAAACACTTGCACGGGAGCAACGTAACGCTTTGAGTATGAAATCAGCGTTTAATTATCAATCCGAGATTGATTATTTAAATATTAAAGTGCTTCAAATTGGACGAATGACTATATTATGTTCTAAGTGCCATGCAAAAAAATGGAAAGATGAAACCCATGGACTTTGCTGCCCTGAAGGTAAAGTTATTTTACACCAATTTGAGGATCTTCCAGACCTAATTAAAAGTTTAATTGATAATTCTCACCCTCTATCAAAACATTTCTTTGATAATTCTAGACGGTATAATACTCTGTTTCAAATGACATCGTTTGGAGCAAACGAAATAGCTGAAGGGAACTTCATGCCCACTTTTAAAATTCAGAGTCAAGTGCATCATTTAATAGGTAGTTTATTATCCGAAATACGAAATAATGCTAAATTTTTACATATATATTTTATGTCAGAGTCGGATCAATTATCTATTCGAACAAATATGATTCCAAATTTAAAAAGAGGTCTCATTGAATCATTGCAAACAGTTTTGCGTGAAAATAATCACCTCATACAGAGCTTCAGATCTAATCTGGAGTCGAGGTCTTTTGATGAGTTGCAAAACTTTAAGTTAATTATTCATGCTGACAGAGTTCCTCTCGATGAACACAGAGGTCAATATAATGAACCTACCATCGATGAAGTAGCTGTATTATTAGTTAATGAAGATAAAGATCCCAGAGATATAGTTCTGCACGGTCGAAGTGGACACTTGAGTCGAGTTTCCGAATTGAATAGATCTTATGATGCACTGCAATATCCATTGATGTATACTAGTGGCGAAGACGGTTATCACATTAATATTTTACAGAAAAATAACATATTTTTATGTCAATTCTGCGTGCAAATAACTTATCAATACCATGTAATTGTAGAAAAACGAGTTTCATAATATTTATTCCTACAAAATAATAATTTTCATTTTACAATATAAATCAAATTAGTTATCATATTGCAATTATTATACATGTATTGATTCGAATTGTCAGATAAAATAAATATATTATAGATTGACATTATTAAGTTGACAGTGTTTTTTATTTCCTTGAAAGTTTTTCATGTTTAAAAAAGAATGTTATAATGAAAAATCCAATCGTTTGTATTTAAGTTATTTTAGATTGATACGCAAATCATTAATACATTTACTTATTGTTAAAAGTTTAAAAATTCTACGTCCCTGTGATTTATTTTAGTTTGAATAGAGAGTTGGAGATTTCGTATTACATTATGAACAAGTTCTGAAGCTTGTTTTTTGTCGTCTTTGAACGACTTTTATACGAGGTAAAATTTTCAATACCAATATTATTTAGAATCATCTTTCACTCATATTGTTTGAGAAATTCAACAAACGGTCTATATTAAAATATAATTTTCCCGGTTTTTTTGAAATAGAATAAAACATAAATCAGTGCAGTAGCACACACAGGGGGGTACAACCCCCCCCCCGAAATTTTCACCGATGTCTAGATTAAAATTTACCAATTTTACAAGTTTAAAATATGAAGAGCTAGTATTGAATACCTAGTGTCATTGATTATAGAATAGTCTATTCTATTATCAATGCTATTATTCAAGTCAAAATGTTAAAGGATTTGTATAATTTTGTTAATTGTAAAATGTGTTATATTTTTACCTTGATCCCCCCCCTGAAAAAAAAATCCTGTGTGCACCGCTGAATCAGTGGCGTATATAAGAATTATTTTCACTATGGGCCAATTTACTCCCACCAAAGCTACAACTTGAAATTTTTTAGGGAACGGGTGGTTTTAATTATGACATAAATGATACAAATATAGAGTGCATTAATTCAATTTAAATTTTTTTTTTTTTTTTTTAATTTAAATTTAATTTTTATATATTTATTATTAAATAATATACATAATAAATTAAGCATTTTTCTACAGTAGGTAATTAACGTTTTTGCTTTAAAACACAATTAGTCATTTCTGATACTGTTTGAGTGTCTTTATTTTTCGTTAGTCACAACTAGACAAGAAAAAATTATTTTATTATTCCTGTGTATTTTGTACTTCGTAAATATTTTTAATAATATTTTTTTACACCTATATGGCTTGAGATGGGGAAATACTAGTAAGTTTAGTGGAAATAAGATCATCCATTTATGATTTTGGAGACAAGGAACAAGTTTTTATTTAACGGATGAATCCATAATTTTTTATTCTTTATAATTCTGTTCTTAATTTTGTTATGTGTACCACATGCAAATCGCAACATAATCAGATGACATGATGACAATTGATTTTTGTTTTGTCTAAATAGTGTATACTTTCAAAAACAAATTGTTTTTAGTTGACTAACACGAAAATGACTAAAACTGTCTAACGCAGTTTTGCTCTTTTGGTGTGCGATCGGCCTAAGACTATCGAGTATCGACAATCGACGAAACAATTCCTAGCAACTCGTGATAAATTGATAACATTTTACAACAACGTAAATACAATAGTAAACAGAAATTAATTTCTAAAAATAGAATGCGCTATCAAGGTACTATGTAAACCACGGACTAGGGTTACTAAGATATCTAGTCCGTGGTGTAAATACACAGCTTTATTTGTCGTGTCTTTTCATAATTTATTCGTATTTTGATTGGTCAGTGCAATCGTGGACCATGGTATCAGTCAGTAACGTGAATTTTATACTTCAAAAACAATATATTAGCATAAAACAACAACAATAATAGTAGGTTACAGGCCATGGTATCATATGGTATAAGTATATAATTTAGCAATATGCATGAAAATGTTTTAATTGAATCTGAAATTTCACCGTGGGCCCGTACCTAGGAGGCACCCCCGTATGCGACCGTAGCGTCGACAGTAGCTAATTAAGTTACGATTTTACTATATAAGACTATCTAAATATGTACTTAATGAATAGGATAACGATACGTTGAGGCTATCAAATGGATCGTATCGATACAGCCGTCGAGTGTATACATAGCTCGTTAAACACACAGATAAAGTAAGAGAGGTTCGGGACATCGGGAAAAAAGTGTTTCGCAAGAGCAAAGCCTTACAGCGGTAATAGCATAATAGATAGTTCCTTTGACACGTCGGCACTCAAGTTTCAGTTGCAAATCATAGAACAAGAAGCCGACGGTACCGAAGTAGAAGAAATAATTTGTCGGGCCGAATAAAAGTTGTAATTTAATCGGTCGGGATGTGTGACGAAAGTCGGTGGTAAACCTCGGAACGCGTAACAAGCGCAATACTAATTACGGCGTAGGGTTTGATATCGAAACAAAAACGGAAAGAAAAAAAGGAACCGTTTAATTAAACATCGTATATTATAAAACGAGAGAAAAGAAAACGTGGGCGAATAAAAAGCAACGGATTAACTGACGGTTTTTTTTTTTTTTTAAATTTTTTTTTCATATTTTATTATTATTAATTAGATTACTCGCGCGCGCGTCCCAGTAATTCCGACTACAATGCGGCTACGTTGTGCAACAACGCACGGCGCATTTATTCGTAAGCCCGACGGCGTTTAATAACGGCGCGCAAATTAAACGGCTGTGCGACGATACGATGTTCTCGTTATATGTACCGTGTAAGACGGATTCGGAACGTCGTCAACGCCGGCCGCCGACGGGTCGGCCATGCGCTCTTTGCGGAGGCGGACTATGAGAGGAATAATAACGATAAAAACGAAAAAGATCGGATTAACCAGTGGAAAGGTCGACGATCTCTGCGGCTAACGCTGTGGTGCGTACGCAACACTTGCGCCTGTGTACGATCGTGTCGGACATCCGAACGGACACCCGCGGCCCGTTGTGCGGCCATCTACAGTTACCGTTGTTGTTGTCGATCCGACCGAGAAAATTATGTAAAACGACATTTTTTTTTTTAAACATTTTCACCTCGTGACCTCATCGTATCCCGACGCGGAAGTCGTCCGGACACATTTCGACACGTACCGACCAAATAACGATCCCATAAGTGTCACCTGTTTATAGGTTTGTACGAGTGGCGGTGCGCTAATGCTTCGCAGGATAAAACGTTCTGCCCCTAGCGATGACTTATCGTCACGAACTCTGATCGACTGAAATCTAATCTTTTTTTGAATCCCGCAAAAACAATGGTCGACATGTGTGTACGCATTGTTTACAGAACAATCAACAACATTCTGATTTGTACGCAATAACACCACGATGTTCTCACGAGTCGCAGATCATACCGGTGCAGCGGTGCCGACTTGGTTAGTTATTTTATTTGGTGGGGCAAAGTATAAAAATTTGTTAATACCACCACACAAAAAGTTAGAGCAAAATAATGACGGGTTACATGATTGAATGATTATATTGTAAATTTAACCATCATAAAGTCGTTGGCTTCGCTCGCAATTTATCACTCCAATTTCATCTATTAGGTAGGTACTATTCAACATTGGCGTATCCAGGGGGGGGAAGGGTAAGGGTGTTATAATTGACAAGCCCGCACTATTAAATCTATTTTAGAATACGAGTGTATTTATTGTTAAATGTGTCACTTAAAATAGCATATAATAATAATATAAAATATGATCGAGTAAAATGCCTCATATTTTATCGTATATCGATAATCATACAGACTGAAAATGATAATTATAAATTAGATATTAATTACTACCTATTTACCTTGCTTATTGCCTACATTTGTTTTAGAAAATAACACTTAATATCAATTTGAAGCGTATATAAATATAGGTTCAATTATTCAAATATCAAATACGTTATTAAAATTAAAGAAATGTAAAACAAAAATCAGTTTATTTAATTTTTTAAACAATTGTAATTTAAAAAAAGATGTTTCAAAAATGTTTTACGGGATTATTGATAATTTAAGTAACTATCTTAAAATATTTAAAAAATGTATTTGCATGCTGTATAATCACTTCTAAACACTGAGAACCGAGAGGCGTTTAGCTTCATCATGTGTGCGAAATAAATGTCAATGTAAGTCTTTATACTTGATATGGAATAAAGACATGCATTGATAAACGAATTGCTCTATCGCATCATAGTATCCTAACATCTATGGATAGACTGTCACTTAATTTGTACATTCCTAAGATTTACTAACTAGAGTATAAATTTATCTACCCTAAACCACCCCACACCCACCACCATACTTAAATGAAGGGACGAACTGCCCCATAAAAGTACGTGTTCGGCGCCACTGTACCGGTGTATTATGATATTGTGCTAGACGGTGTTTGGAGTGGTGAAAAAGTTCGTGTTGAAGAGTTGTGTGGCCTGATTAAAATGCGTTTGGATCGGAGTGATTACGGTTCGCCGTATATTAAATTGCTTGTCCGAGCAGCTATCGGTTTAGAACTTTTCGAACGATACCGAAGGTCGAGTCGGAGCGTCCGTCTGGAGCACTCGACAAAAAAAGAAAGAAAAAAAACACCTAATCGATAAACCGTTTACGACGGAGATGACGTCTTTGTGTTCCGTACTATATTATAATTATAAATCGCGCGTGCACCATACACATGTAGAATTGTACTATTTATACCATTGCGAAATCGTCACACGTCGATCGTCTGTGGTCAACCGTCGCATCGTAATAGCGCACGTTTGTAATGTCTCCGTCCGGCATTATGAGTGGTTTTTTTTTTTTAATTGCCGAAAAAGCGATCGGCATCATAATATTACGGCGGACCATTCGCAATATTTCCCTCCCTCCCCTCCATCTGGTTAACAATGGCCAACCATTTATATTTTAATGTACGCGTTATTCATTGTCGGTCAGACGTCACTCCTCCGGCCGCCCAACTTATCCAAAAAGACTTTTATACAAATTCTGTGGGTGCGATGATAATAGATTATACTCACACAAGACGTGGTCCGCAAATGATTCGATTTATGAACCGAATCCGAACGAGATACCCGGCACAATAACGAACCTTTCATAAACGCGTTTCTATTCGACATTACACGGTATCGGTTCAGGGATTGCGATGTCCCTACTGTACGTCGGTACTGTGTATCATCTTTAGACTGCGTTTTAAAAAAAAAAGTTAGACCTGAAAACATGTTTTTTCGATACTTCACTGATGTCGAGCTTTCCAGACGACTTGGAAACACGGTACTCTGAAGAAACAACGTTTAAACACGGACAACACGGCACAATTTTAGTAATTTAATTCAAGTAATCGGTAATATAAAATACAGTTTATGATTACAGGTGCTCGAACATGATCATTGATTATGTAACAAAAATAAACCATTAATATTTTGAGTTACAAACGCGTACATTTTCTACTTACATGTTCATGATTCTATTATTTGTAAACGGTTTTTTGGTGTATCCCCTTGACCGTTTCTAAATAATTACTTACTGGCCGAATATCAACGAAATGAACATAAAAATGATCATTTATTAGTGTATTAAGCTTATTAATAAGTAATTATAGTAATGTAGCTCTTTATTTTTGCTTAAATATATTTTTTTTTTCAAATACTTAGATGTCATTCATTCAATATGAATAGTAGTAGAAGTTGTAGTGAAAATTGAAGACCTAGATATGATGGAAAAGTACAATTATTTAATAAATGTTTATATTACGTAATTATACTAGCAAAAAGCAACAAGTTACGAATAAAGTATTCTATCCTTGTGTTTGTAACGCGTGAGCTAAAAGTTTCATTTCATGTGAAATTCTCTACCCTCCTGAATTAAGCTTCAAACATGCATACATTACGGCCATTTAATAATAAAAAGTTCAACGACATAACTTTGTGATAGTACTATGGAAGAGAGAAAATATTACCTTTTGTACCGATAAACCATTTTCTTTTTACTTCATTTTTATAATTAAGATTATTTTATTAAAAAGTGTACACAACATTTAAAAACAAAAGTATCATATTAATAACAATTATAATTTATAAAATGTGTTGTTATTTCAATAGGTACAATAGGTAGAAGTTTTATTTTTAGAGCAAGTACCTATTGAAATTATTATTAAGGTATACGAAAAATATTAAAATAAAAATGATTTATGTCATACTAAAAAAAAAAAAAAGGTCAACGAGTAGAACAATAACTGAAATAAAAATTACTAAAAGAATTTTCCAAAAAAAATAATAAAAACAGAATCTTTAACGAATAAAATTCTAAATTACAATGTTATTAGAGTTGGACTCACACAAGATATTCTTATATGATATAGAAATATTTTCATTATTGGCGATTATGACGACAATAATAATATATGACGATTTCCAAATTGTGAAGTATTTGTCAAAGATAATAATGTAAAACAAACTGAATCATCAAGGGAAATTAAAACTGCTAAACAATAGTTATTGTTCGACATTTGTGTCAATGTGATGTCCGAAATCGTTTAGTACTCCCGACGTCTGAAGTCTAGTCGCGCTTATACCCGTATTATAGCTAATGAATTATATCTATTTTAAAAGTATTCTTGTATATTTTTCATTAAAAAACAATTGGATTCGGCTAATATATTTATATTTATAAGTACCATGTGAGCAAATATGTTTTCTAACCGATGACTTGAGTATATCCAATGCGTTAATAATAATAATGGAAAACCGAGACACACCCAAGGGAAAAAACTGTGGGAAATTTTTTGAAACCATACTCAATGTATAAATACGAATTTTACTAATCCGATCACTCTAAAATACATTTAAATTCAATTGATAAAGCTTGACCTACAAATTATGTTATACTATAATTCGCAATGAATTACTGGAACTGTGTAATATCACTCTAAATAATGTTATTGATTTGAAAAATAAAATAGATCCCTGAATACAATAAACGATGAACGACGTGTAAAAATGAACCTGAAGCATAATGTAATATTAAAATTGTTTAATACTTTTAACACCGAAATAGTCGGATGACCATGTTAGACCGGTCTGTGACTCGATTTATGAACGCAAATGGTGTGTTTATTAGTTCTATTACTTTTATTTTTTTGGCGTGTACAAACATGTGTAACGTATGGCATTATATTTGCTACGAACGGTCATAATCTAATAGGAGTGTACTGAAAATAATTTCCTTATGCATCACTTGACCTATAGACCGTCCCCGCAAATAACATCGATGGCCCTTGGACTTTAATTGATTCGGTAATTAAGCCAATTGTTACAGTGGTGTTTAAAACGATAAAACATTTTATTAGTATTGTACACGTGAGAGAAATAAAAAAATATAAAAACGAAAAACTTGATCACGCACTCATTTATCATATTATTTGTCAAAATATGTGGCTACATAACTATCCCGTAAAATGTACGGAATCCTGTTCATTTCCATAACTATTTGTAAACATAAACGATTCCGCAAATTTCGTATTTATAACTGATTGATTTTTTTTAAAAAGTGTTTATGGAAGCTTTTTTAATTATTATTTTTATTCAAATTTTTATCAGTTTTCGTGTTTTTTTGTTTTTTCAATCAAATTTCACATATTTTAATATAATTTACAATTAAATAAATTGATTGAATAAACATATTTTATTTATTTTAATAAATTATTATTACCACTATATATAAACTACTAATACCTACATGAATCAAAACGTCTGTATGTACGTATATCTGGGTTAACAAACAATTATATTAGTTTCTGTTACAGAAACGCTGCATTTGATATCTTTTGGAATCATGTGTGTATATATTTACGAAATTTGCATATTCGTTTATGATTATAAATAGTTATGAATATCTATACGATTCCGCAAACTTTGCGCAATCATTCTTCACCGAAATATGTTTATATCTGTGGACGCAAACCGCGTAACTAACCTGCAACATTTCGAGCTGTGCGTAGTAGCGATATTCATACCCATAAAATGTAAAGCGCGATGGAAAAAACTTATAGTGGCACGTATTTATGGGAAACGATATTATAATTATATTATATTCGTTTGGCTAGTAAAAACTACGGACAACAGTTAAATAGTTTACATACCAACAGTTGGTCCACCTACACAATAGTATAAGGTTTAACAGTCATCACACATTTACGCTTTCCAAGATTATATTGACATTTGACTGTTCAGTACCGACTAAAATTTTAGCCGCTGTATTCATGATAATTCACCTATCTACCCAGAACATACTGTATCAGCATGTCTCGAATGATCTAGAAGCATGGCAGTAGACGAAACTAAAAATTCGGACGAATATGTGTTAAGTCACTAATTTTATAAAATAATATTTTTTTTAAATCAAATCTATTTTTAATTTTAATAATTTATCATGTTATTTCTAAACTGCAAAATTTTAATTTCAAATAAATGTATCGATGAATGAAATTATTTATAATTTTTTTATTTAATAATATTATTAAGTATTTGGTTATTTTTGGGATTTTGAAAACTTATTTCATTATTTGAAAATTATAAAAACGAAATGCAAAAAATTAGATGTAAGTAAAATATACATCATATTAAATAAATATTATGTTTACATGAAAAATAACAATATTAATCATTTTAGTTGATGGATAATAGATCAAAATGTATAATTTTGTATTCTTGGGTCAAAAAGACCGATGCCACCTCTCACGTGTTTTTAAATGATGCCACTGATGTCGAGTTAACAAGATGTTGCGTTCTTAAAGGCATCACGCGAACGCTTCGAACAAATAAAGTGATCCTCTTGTTCAAACTCACGTCTGGTTCTCATGATAGTTCTTATGGGATTTTCACAAAGGTATTTTTTCCTCGTTTGGAAATTTCGCATAGAAATCGGTTATCCCATAGAGCACGTGGCGAATTGTAATCTCAATAATTTGAACGAATTCTCACGACGACAACACATACGATCACGTTAAGGCTGCATTAATTCATACAATATTATATAATCGTCGGATCCCGTGGCTTATCGAAATGATTGTTATGTACAACCGGACGAATTACAATCATCCAATATTTATCGTACCCTCGGGAAACATGTGAACGTAATCAACAATTAAAAATACACAATGGGTAAGTATAACGTGCACGAAGTGAGTTTTAAAATTACCGATGAGTGGGTACCCATTAATATTGTTTAAAATAAAAAATAATAAAATGTCTATAGCAAAACGAAATAGTTGAATGGTATATAATTTTGATGTTTCGTTTGTAGTTATATACAATGTACGCTTTGAATGAAGTGTGTATAAATTGTCGAAAACTAGCGAAATTGATATTCAGTTTGGTTTTTAATTCGAAAATCGAGAATAAAACCGTTCGGCATTTGAGTGTTTTAATATTTTAAGTCACAACACGTTCAAAGGAAGAAAAAAACTTCAGAATTATAAAATATCAATTATTTGTTTGATTTTTATTTCAGTATCAAAAACAATCGAAATCAATAAAACCTCGGCATTATATTTATTACGAACGTAAAACATTTCATTACTCGTTAAAAATATCTGTTTGGAAGCAAAAATCATATAAAAAAGCAAACACAATTTATGACATCGTTTTCTACGGAATGATTTTGTGTACATACACAGAATATACAATTGATCTATATAAATTATATACTAACATAGGTATTTATTATTACGGTAGCGCAGTAGTGTTTTCACCACATTGCTTTTGTTTTTTTATAACGTTAATTTGCAATTTCAGTATTTCATTAATAAAACTCGATCATCGGTTCTCGCCGAGTAAAATAAAAAATAATAATAAATTGTATGAAATATTAAATGTAGGTGTCAAACGACGAAGCGTCTGTTTTGATTTACTTCATGGAAATGATTGAAAAAAGAATTTGTTACGCTGTCGTAGGTATCTAACGTGAATTTTTCTTTTTTCTTTATTATTTGAAAACTTTTTACACTCGCATAAGAACATCTTGATACGATTCGTAAAAAAAAAAAAAACATAAACTTATAAAATAGTAATTCCGCGGAACTATAGATTGGAATAAAGGTCTAAATCTGACTGACATTTAAAACGAAACCACACCAACTCATATCGATGATCATAAAAATGACATTCAGCATTGGTAAAATAGCAAATTTTAATGAATGTATTCGGTGATAGTGTTGAAAATAATATAAAAACGGGTAAACACTTATTTTATGCATATATTTCACGTGTACGGTATTTTGTGAGCAAAAGCGACGGTTTTAAGGCGTAACTTATAGGCAAACTAAAAGACGTTTTAAAATAATTATTTTATTTTTCATTTACTTTGAAATTAATTAATTTGCAATGTAAAGGAAAAAGGAAAAAAACAAGATTTATCAAACACGAAATCGTAGAATGTACGCATTGGTGACCAAATTAAATATTCAATTGTTTGAAATTTAAATAATTAACTTAGTAACCTTTTTTATAATTCTTATAGAAAGTCATTAATTTTAAACATTAGTATTGTTATAAACATAAGATAACCGTTTTTATTATGAATATGAGATATTTGAGAGATTTTCAAATTCGTGCTCCAGCTAAAAATTCGTAAATTCTCTCCAAAAATGCTATAAATGTTCAATTATGTACAAATTAATCACACATTTATTATACTCAAAGAGAAATTCATTTTTCTAAAAATGAAACATAAATTTGATCTACTGCTGATCACGGGAGTTGTTTTCATAGAAATGTATCTTATATAAAGGAGTAAGAATATTTTTCTTGATAATTCTATCATATTATTATCATTATATATCCACTTCAAATATTTAGAACAAGTATAGTCAAGGCCACATTTAAGGGGGGCAATGGTTACTATCGCCCTGGGTACCAACATTTTGGGGGCGCCAAATTTTTAAGGTGGTTGAAAATGTGTTCACCAAAATATATTTGTATATGTTATGAATAATTAAAACTTTTAAAATTTAAATTGGTTTACGATATTTTTATTATAATAAATGAACTATCAAAATATGTAAAATAACTACAAAATGAAACAACTTTTATGATGAATAATGGGTATAATGTAATGAAATAAATATATTTACATATATACATATATGTATATATATAAGCAAGGCATGTGAGACCTACGCTATAGACTTAAGATTTTTTTTTTTTAAATGAGGGACATTATAAATTATAAATATAATATATTTACTATAATTACATGGATGTCAACAATGGGAGTTGGGGGTTAAGGATATATAGTTCCTCAAATAAAAAGTTATTATTAATCAACTATTTATTTTTTACTTTTAAAGTAATTTTTAGTACCTATGATTTAGAAAATAATTGGGACATATGTTAATATAATTAAAAATTAAATATAAAGTTATATTTCATACAAAAATTCTTATTAACATTTACTTGTTATCTTTTATAAACTTATAATGTATATTTTTTATTTGAACAGATTAAAAGCCATGTTTAATTCTTCAAAAGAATACCTACAATAAAACAAATAATTAGTAATTCGGTATTTTTCCATATGGTAATTAATAAGAAAATAATATTTTAATAAATAAATTATAATACTAAGTAACATTGAATCCATAAATAACTTTAAATATTACTACTAAAAAAAAAAATTTGTATTGGGAATTTTTTTTAATAAAGATTATTAATATATTTTGTTGATATATTATAATTATCTACTTGACGTAGATAATCTCATTTAAAATTTGAAAATTAAATTAAAATTTAAGGAAAAAATACAGGATATGGAATTCCTAGAATACATTCAATTTTTTCTTTGAAGAAGGAGGAGATGTTCACTAAATCATAAAATTATATATTTTTTTATAAAATAACTCGCATCATTGTAAAATTAAAACATTCTTTACTTTATTCAAAATCTAAAGAGCTCATGGGTTGAGCTCAGAGCTCAATTAGTTTTTGCCCTGGGACGCAAACTGTCTTAATGCGATACTGTGTATAGTATAAATTGTAAACCCTGTCATATGTTGTTGATTGTTAATTATATATTGATACGAATACAATATGAATATTTAAGTACCTTATATGTAATATTAAATACGAAAATTTCAATGAATTCTGTTTGATAACTTGAGTATCCTATAAAGAATACTATATATTTTGATCGACGAGTATATACAATAAGTGTATATTTTTCTTTTTTTTTTTTTAAGCATACCGTTAATTTATGTGGTTAACTATTATAACGTAAAATGGAGTCGATAAAAAATACAATTTTATTTTTTATTTTAATATTTATTTTTCATGTGATATTAGCATATTATTTTTTTCATTAAATCACAAATTACTTATAATCGAAATTATTTATCAATAAAAAAAATAAAAGGTTTAAATAAAGCTATTTTATTATTGAACTGAATTATTTACGATTACATAGAGTTCAGAAGTGATTAATAAAATTGTAATTTCCATAAAAATATAGATATGAATAATCAATGTGGAATATTTAACGTTTAAAATGACACTTTCCTTGAATATTGATTAGTTTTGCTTATTGATATGAAAATAAGTAATTTCGTCTGTATCTGTGTACGGTTTCTTATTTTCATTTTATAAAGCAAGTGAAATTAATACATGACAAACGTTTTTCTTTGCACCGTGAAAATATATTTATCCAATAAACATTTTGTGTTAAAAACCTATCCAATTGTATTACTTTTCGATTAATAATTTTAAACATTATCCCTTGTATAACCCTATACATCGATATTTTTGAGTTCTATCTTTTATGTCGCAGTTTATTAATAATATAATAGTACTTGCAAACTGCACAACGTAGCGAGTCGGACACTGACACCTGTTTGAGTATATTACTTGATGATGATCTTTTCATGTCTTTCCGTACACCACTACCTATTGGTGATGTTATTTTATATTTCAGTTCTCTTTTAGACAGCTTATTTTATGGTAGTTTTATATTCTAAATTATCAAGGAAAAGAAAAAAAATGTATTACTAACCATACTAGAAGTAAACAATCATCTAGAATTAATAATTTTCTTTTTTACACCGCGAAATGAGAAATACTTTTACATAATACAATTATCCCCTTGTATGACAAAATTATAAAACCACCATTTTATTTTTAATATATACTGGTATATATATTTTTGTTCGTCGTACCACAATCTTATGCCTTTCAGTTGCGACACACCGAAGTTTACCTGTAATTATTTTAAATTTGCTGTTGGGTCCCGGCTTTACCTTCTATAAAAATAAAATATTATAATAAGCTTGATCCTCAAATTTCTTTTAAAAAAAAAATGTCAATGATAAACAAAAGGAGTTTAAACTTTTGTTTAAACGTGACTCTAATAATAGTTCATCACGAGTGTTTTTAGTTGATAAATATTGATGTATACGATATGTTACGATGTAAATATCTTAAAGTATTTTGCTCATTTCTGCAGACACACAGAATTACCTTATGTGCGTGCGCTATTACCATTAAGTGTAAGGTAAATAATTAAGGTGTGTACGCGTCCACGGTATGAACAAATAATTTTTAAAAGTTGATAACAAATGTATGTTCTCCGCGGTAGACTTTAAAACATTTTTGAAAACGTCTTAATTGCGTCACGTTGTGGGCAGGCACAGGCACACAACGTGTAGGCATACTGCTGTACAAACAACTACATTAGGATATGTCAAAAACTAATCGTCGGTCCAAAGATAGATCCTGAGCTCGTCTGCATCACGAAAATGCGTTTTTATTATTTAACAATATATTGTGTAATATTTTAATATAAGGTCATTATACGTTTTGGTCGAAAATTACTTAAAAGTAAATCCGTGTTCACGAACACTACCCACGTTCGCGACATGCGTCCGAGACTTTATTTTTCGATTACAAAATATTTAACAGCTGGAATTCTTACCGTGCGGTCATTCGCAGCAGCAGCAAGACATCCGTTGCACCGTTTCTCCGGATAGGTAATAATAATCACAATAATAATGATAATAATAAGTTCCTGGGATCCACGGGAGATCAGATTGTCGACCAGCGGACGTTTCATCAACAACAGCACAATCAACGATTACTCCTACAATTACTGTTACAACAACAACAACAGCATTATTAATAACGAAAACGATTCGCGGAGTACAATCCGTTTTTTACAAGTTCCTACCCCCCGGAGAAGATCGGCGGACGCAATTAGCGGGAGGGCGCGTTTAGACGTCCGGGCAGAAAGGTACAGCAGCACACCGCAAACCGTGGCAGGTACCGCGAGTGTAATATAATGGAAAATGACTCGAAAAATGGGTTGCGGACAAAGTTGTCTCGTCGAATTAATCGTGTATTTATATAGATATAAACGGTTCCGATCTGCTGGCGAAAACAATTATTTTAATCCTTATGCTGTGACTATGCAAAAACTGTTTTAATTAAAATTCCGCAGCACGCTTACACACCCATAACCCATACACAAGCGCATATATATATGAACACGCGCACACGTAGTATACAATACACACGTATAAAACGAATCCACAGGGATGTACACCGCGTAAATCGCGACTGCTCCTGTGGGCGGACGTCACGGGAAAGAAAAACTACGCGTTTATTCACGCTGTTTTGAATTTAATCACCCGAGTCTAGTTGAAATCGGTGTCTTAATTTTCTAACTTTTCCCAACTCCCTTGGAATTCGTTCATCTTCGTGTAGCTAGGCAGTGGGTCTACTCGCGACTCCGACTTCATGAGACGGTTGTGAGATTTGTCAGCATAATTTTGTGTACCTTCAATATTGTACAACACCGGTGTTCTCACGCTCTTTTATCCAATGAACCAATCTACCGTTCCAGTATTCTAAAAGTCTCCCGTGCACCTTAAGGATCCGAAAAAGATAAAATTATGACACTTCTATCAGTATACTATGATTATTCATATGGTGATTCGACATTCCTACTCGCTAAACTCGCGACTAAACGCTTTTTATTGAATCTGAAATTTTGTGGAAAAAATTTAACCGTCACTACCATAGAACGTGCGATGATCAAAACTTAAGCTTAGAACTATCACGTACGTTAATTGCACGGAAAAAAAAAATTACTATAAAATTATAGCTATTAAAATTATAGGTGGTTACACTATATTTCAGTTATTGTTACTAATTATATTTAGCAAATATTACTAAAGTATCATAGTTGAAAAATTATAGGTACAATTTCTATTATTTAGTTACAGTTACTTATTACCTCGGCTAAGATTTAATATAAAAACGGTGTGGTTGTATTTACTATAAATATTAGTGATTTCAACTATAATTATAACAGAACTACTGTTTATTTTAGGAAACTTCGGGATTTACCAATGTTTCCGTTATCGTATAAGGCCTCTCTTCCCCCCGCTAGTAGCTACATTGATGGCATTCCGATTATCGTGATCTTTACGGCGCTATTAACCATATTGTGTCTACCAATACATATAAAAATATTAAATTTCGTTGTGTATCTTACTATTTTACCATTGTAATGTGCTAATGTTGTGTCTCGCGTTTTATTTTATTCGCACCAATAAATTTTGTCAATTTCTGCTTGAGCCTTATAAGGTAAGTTTATTTGTTTTACTATACCTACCCATTAGTTATTACCAGGGCTCGGAAGTTGTAGCACAAAAAATGTTACTTTTTAGCTCTTAAAGATGCACTTAAAAACTCTAAAATATGCGTTATTGCGCTGCTTTTGAAAGTCAGTCATGATTTTATTAATTGTTTATAAATAATATTCTCTTTTATGTAACTACCTACAAATCTATTAAAATGAAAAAAAATAAATATAATTTACCCTCTAATAAAATTTAAAAGTATTCACTTTTTTTATAGAATTTGTGTATTTTTAGTGTTATACTATGGATATATATACTGAGTCAAAATTGAAAGAATGGGGATTCTCATCAGAAATCATTAAAGTTTTTAAAGGTATCTTCCATAATTAAAAGCTTAATTTAAATTAGACATACAAAGAAACATTATTCTAATACCTATATTCAAATAATAAATTGTACCTACCTATATTTTATTTAGATGAAGAAATAAATGAAATGGCATTGTTAAACTTAACTGAAACCATGGTCACACAATTGTTTCCTAAGATTGGTCAACGATCAGTATTTTTAAAAAATCTTGGAGAATTAAAAAATCTTAAAGTATGAACTCCTAAAGAATTTTTTCATTTTATATAATCAAAAAAAAGGGAGAAATGTTTTTGGTTTATCTGATAAATTTATTTTTGGGAAATAATGTAATGTATATTTATTTTCTTATACAACCCTTCTAACATTGTAGAATTTAGCTGTTAAAAACATTGAATTACAACCAAAACACCCTGCAATTGATTGGGACAGTTTGGAATTTGAAGTAACGGATATTGATAATACATTATTACCCATTGACAACAATCATGTTGAGGAGGAAATTTTATTAAATGAAATTGTATTACGGTCTTCGAACACTAGTATTGCTAAAAAAAATAATGAATATTCTTCAGGTAAAATATATTTCATACATTTTGATATTTAAATAACTACCTAATTTCTAAATTACAAATTATTATAACGTATATATCATAAGTTATTAACCTATTGTTATTTTGATACTAGTACAAGATTTTTTCATAAATGGCTTAAAATTAGGTACCTATTCATATTATTTTAATTTGCTCATTCATACAAATAATAAATCTTATTTTTTTCTTTCAAAATTTTAACTTTATATACATTTTTTTAATATATTTAAAAAAATAAAATTTAAATTATTAAAAAAAAATCATAACTTATAGATATTTTACCTATTAAATTAAGTTGGACGGATTTTAAAGATTAATGTGTTAACATTGCAGTTCTATAATAAAATTAATAATTAAAATTATTAATTTTATAACTAATAATTTTGATTTCTCTAATGATAATATAATGTTTGTTTCTTGGGTAAAAATAAAAAATATTCTATTTAATTGTAATAATATGTGTATAGTGATAAATGCTTGCGAAATTGAAGATATGTTACCATCGTTTGGATTAATAAAACATATTTTTATTACAGATGTCAACCTATCATTTGCAATATGCCAACTATTTAAAACAAATTATTTTAACGAACATTATCAGGCATTTAATGTTACCCCTATCCCAAAATATATTTGCATTAATTTGGAACAATTACATCAGAGGTCACACGAAGTCCGTGTATCTGGCTCAGATTTAATTTTTATCCCTTTATAAGTTATTTTTTATATATTATATAGTTATTATTTTTATATCTATATATATATTATATAGATCTACATTGTATATGTTTTTTTTTATTATTTGTGTAATGACAATAAAGCAAGTCAATGTTTTACTTTTGTTTATATTACATATATCTGTGTATTAATCTATTATATCTACATATGTATCTATTATAATATTTATATAAAATATGTTACTTATTAACATTATTATTTGTGCTATTATGGCAATAAAGCAAGCGTGCAATGTTTAACTTTTGTTTGTATTATATATATTAACATCTATCTATATATCTATAATATAAGTTTTTTTTTATTATTATTAGTGTAATGGTAATAAAGCAAACCAAAATTTTAATTTGTTTTATGGAAATAATTACTGCAAGTAAAAGGTCTTTATTTATTATGTATATTTTATATTTATTTAATTCATATCATTTGCACAATCAGATAATATTTTATGTTGTTTAAGACAAAGTTACATTGTTCCAATACAAATATATATAGCTAATTTTATAGGTCCCCCAGACAACTATTTTTTATGGTTGAAAAAAAAATATATATATTCAGTTGACTTAACTACATATTTTTTTATATTTATATATAAATGCTTTTATAGTTAATAACATTCAAAATACATTTTGGTGGTGGGGGAGGCTGCCAATAAAATATAGTAATTGTTACTATATATTATAGCTGTAACAAATATAAATTTCCTAAAAAAGTAACTATAATTTTAGTTGGTATATAAAAAAAAATAGTAGATATTCCTATAATTCAAATAAATAATAGTCAACATAAGCAAATATTTAATAATAGCTACTTCAATTTTAGTTGGCCCTACTAAGTATGATAACAGGTTTAACTATTTATTTTAGTCGAAATAAATATTATTTTGTAGTTTTGAAATTCAACTATAATACATATTGCTACTTCAACTATAATTGTTCAACTAAATCATATTAGTAACTTGAGCTAATTTTATAGCTGTCCCCCAGGCAACTATTTTTTTTAGTTGAAATAAATATAATTTCGGTTGACTTAACTAAATATTTTTTTCCGTGTGCTACGGGATACAATTAGAGATGCTTTTACACGAAGTTTAGTAGCCTACGAAAATGATTTGACGTTTTTGACCGTAAGATTTGTGTTTTTATTTTTGAGATTACGTGAAAATCCTGTGATTCTGTGAATTCATTTTTTATCTGTTATATAAAATGATGTGCCTAATTATAATCGACTTTAATTAACCTTTGGTGAAATGCGAAAAATAAATCGATGACTTAAACAATTTGGTTTGTTAATATCCATATAAAATATGTATTGAATAATTTCATGACGTGACAAAATATATTTGTATGCAAAATATTAAAATATTTGTAAAATATAAATGTTTTATATTTTTTTATTAGTCACAAACAATTTTAAACAACTGTAATATAGTTGTTCAACATATTATGTATGGTAGAGAAATAAAGTTTAATTTAATAAAATTTAATACATTCACGAATGGTTGAAATAATCTGCATCTATTTTATGAATATATTTTAATAGAAGTATTTTTATTGATTATTAATATAAACTATTGTTAAATTTTACGAATTTTATTTATACTCGGGTATGAAATGTAATTTATTTATTTTATGATTGAGAAAAATAAATTCTTATTTAAGTATAAAAATATTGTTTTAAATCTATGTAGTGAATTTATTTTTAATTACTTTGTTGAGTGTAAAGTAAAATTAGATAAAATCTTATAGAGATAACATATAAACCGAAGGGTTTTATTAAGAAACCAGGTTTATATACCCATAACACAAGGACTATAAATGCACTATATAGTATCTATAATATGTAGTGTGTATAGAAGATACAAAAATTGTATACATGAAATAAGAAACATGTTGGTAAACCGAAAAAAAGAGTTTGTAATCATACATTTAATAACCAAGCAAAATCGATAAACGAAAAATAATTTTGTTATTAACAGTAAATCTTATTGTTACTTAATAAGTAGTAATATCATATTACGCGATAGGTTAAAAATGTAAGCTCTTCAGCATTTAATTTATTATGTAATTATTGAAAATTATAGATTATTCATGGACAAGAAGCTTTCTTGGAACATTTATGAACGTTTCAAGTTTTAAGTGGGTAAAATTAAAACTATATTACACCAGCCATGTAAACTTTAAAAGCATAGAAAAGTCCAGACAATTAACTTTTAACTTGAATACATCTTAAACAAACCAGATTTTATTGAACTTTCTATCGAAATATTAATTTTTAGTTCATTAAAATTCTATATAAAGCAATACAATAATAATAATAATAATATGCTATTCGCTTTGAAAACTAATTCCATTATTATAATTTTTATAGTTCATTTAGTATATTTCTCTTTGCGTTGAATAATAAGTGTTTAATACAATTTTGAATAAAGTACCTACATTTTTCAGGGATTTTCACGATATACAGCTGATTTTTATAAATAAAACACATAGACTTTAAGGAACCTGTATAATTTTTCTTATTTTTTTTTAATAAAAAATTGGATTTAATACCATTATAAAAGCATTTATAACTTATGAGACTTATAGTTTTTATAAATATTGATATAAATCGAGTTGACTCGGAGTATATATATAGCTTGTTACGTGTTTGATTGTTCTGTACTTAACACAAAATGATTTTTGCAAATATAGAATATATTTTATCAGCATGAACCCATTTGCGCTGTTCGTCTATAACAAGGGTGGGCAACTGGTGGCTCGCGGGCAGCATCCGGCCCGTGAGCCTTTTTTATTTGGCCCGAGATGTATTTTAAAATTACATCATATAATTTTAAAGTTTATCGTCTATGCTCTAACTCATCAATATAATAATTGTTATCTAGTATTAACATCGTTAAATGTCTAAATGTCATATGAATGTATAAGTATGGCTTTCAACCATAGCTATTACCAAACTATTTAACTATATCAGTTTCTTCGTACCATTCGGATTATACTATCGTGTGTGTTGAATTTAATATTTCCGTATATATAAATGCTAATTAAAATTCATACTTTGAATGACCTTTTTTTCCTTTTTTTCTTTTTTTTTTTTCTATGCTTTGACCCGCTAGATTTAAATTTTCTAAAAATTGGCCCTCTAGTATCTTCGAGTTGCCCATCTCTGGTCTATAAAAAAAATATTCGATCAAGACTTGATGATTGTTAAAAAAAATAATTATACCGTTTTGGTGCTGCGATAATAATCATTACGAAGACAATGATGATGATAATATTAATAATAATAATAATAATAATAATAGTGTAGAAGCACAAAATATGGAGAATAATGTTTTAACAGTTATCACGGTACATTAATTATCAATGGAGATATTGAATCGTCCGCAAATGAATCGTTTTCTAGCGCACAAACGCGACGACGGTGTACCTATTTATTATGTTATGATCGTGTTTACGGTGTGCGTAGGTTAGTTTAGCGTTGGTCTTGGTGGTAGGCAGACAGTTACATTGTTCGGTGTGTACACTACGATAAGTCTGAAAGGCAAAATATTTCGTTTACGCGAAACCGACTGGTAATAATATGTTATCGGTCGCGGATGACGCTCGTACCGCGATTCCCGAATCACCGCAGACAACGAGTGCACAATAGTAATATTATTATTATTATTATTATTATTATTGTTTTCAGAGGATGTCTGTCTGTCGTGTGGCCGCTTCGTTCCTCCGTGGCACTACCCTTGTTGCAAACAATAAAACACAATAATAATATCATACCAATAGTAATAATACGATTTGCACGTTTTGCATAACCACGCGGATTCAAACCCACGCAGTCCCCACAAACGTTTCCACCACTCCTACAAGACGTTGTATGTTTGTGCTAACTTTTTTTTTTTTTAATAACGATTTGCGAATTTCATAAGAATTTTTACAATCAAAATGTATCCGGAAAAAAAAACATTGAATTACTGTTTTGATAATTACAACAACGTAACATTTTAAATTATAGAAAGATTTTTTACCACACACAATATCTTTGAAGTTCTTAACTTTTTATATTTTAAATTAAATTCACAGTGAGCGATTGCAACAGCGATTAAAAATTATAGCAGTCAACATATTTTAAGTTTTTTAACGCTATATTTTTGATCCCCTCCCCTCAGAAAGGTGAGCGGAATCGTAATTTCCTGTTGACCGTATCCTACACTGTTATCCTTTCGGTAGTAAATACTATACGAGTGTATTTTAAATTTTCATTCGACAAGGATGAGCACAAAGCCACAGAACAATATATGAACAAATTTCCATGCATGGTAATTCATCGTAAAATGTTGATGTATTATACACTCAACAGCGTGGAAATAATACTAAAAACAGCCGTCCAAAAGCGTTGTCTACTGATCACATCAGCACTTGACGTTGTTTTATTTATTTATTTTTTTTTTTTTTTAACATTTGAACGATAGATTACAGTAATGAACACAAGGTCAGTACCTCGGCCGCGGTAATTGAACGGTATCGATGTTACTCTAATGCGATTAACACAGTTTTTGACGTTTTTCATCCGACAGGTCATCCGACAGACGATGATAATCGTATACGCGCAGTTGAGTGGAAATATTATGCGCAGTTCACGATGAACCGGGAATCTTAGCGTGTACACTCAGATGTTACATAATATTTACTGTACTAACCCAAGTCCACACAGGCCCACGCCAATCCCCGAGTTAGAGTGCACAGAATTTACCAGCATTTAACTATTATATGATACACTAAAGATCGCGTATCATACACCCGCAAATAAACGATGAAAGTTGTAATGGGAAAATCATTCTTCGGAAAACGTTTTTGCTCTGCTACAATATTAATAAAATAATCATACCTTTGAGTCAAACGTCAACACGAGCGTACAACTTAAACATTTTTAACGTCGATCATCCGAATAACGTTTACACTTTCACGTACCTGTCGATACACCGTTACGTTTTTAGATAACGCTACGTGTAATTTGTGTATTGAACTCGATATATGTAAAAATAATTCAAATATACCTTTCGGTTTAACTTTGAGGAAAGGTTTCGGATTAAATTAATTGAAATATTATTTGCTCAAATGTATATTACAAGTATCTGAAACAGTTAAGGTACACAGTTTCATTATATCAATAACATAAAATGTTTATTAAAAAAATATGGTCCATTCAATCATAATAAAACTTTAAACACAAATAAATATTAGTTTAAAAAAAAAAATAATTTTTTTTGTTAAACAATAAAATGTTAAACAGGTTGATAAAAAAGAACCTACCAATAATAAGAAAAATGGTAAATATAATTATAAATCGTTGATTTTTATACTGAAACTTTGCTCAGAACCGTTTTGATAAAGAAATGACTTAACATTTCTTTAAAATTTAGTATATTTACTATTAGGCTTGCCACTCGTTCCAGCTGATCATTCAGATTATCCCGGTTAATAGAAGCCGAGAGAAAATAACATTTAATATTATATCATTTAATAATAAATCATAGAATAATAGCACATTATATAATTATATTATGGTAATCTAATCGATATGATTAAATACAATAATAATGTATTTTTGTAATAGCCAATAAATATTTAAATTAAAAAAAGATATACTAATTTTGTTTACATATCAAAATAAAAAAAAAAAAGAGTCATTCAATGTGATGGTTTAGGTTTGGGGATTTCAAAATCTGACATCCCTACCTATTAAAATTGTCCAGTTCAAGGACCGAAGAGACGAAGAACGAACTTCCACCACCATTGTTTAATAAATAAATTTTTGTATTTATACAACAAAAACTGTTTTTCTATACATAATGAGTGATGAATATTTAAAGGTAAATTAATATGAATACATTTGGGGGTGCTATTTTCGAAATTGGGGGGTTTTAAGTACATCCAAACCCCTCCATAAATAGCGCCTATGCTCAGATTATTGATACATATATGGATATAATCGATTAGGGTTTAGCGTAAATCTAATTAAGTCTCCCGTACAGTTAAAGTACAGTGAAAACATAAAGGTTTAAAAAAATTAAATACAATAGTTGTTTTTGTTCGTTCGTTTTAAAGCAGATGTATAGCATTTGTCAACTTTTTCAAAATTATTTATCTGAAGTGCACTGGAAGTTGTACGAGGGCTTGCGTTTTAACATAGACCATTATTTATTAAAATGTTACAGTGAAAAATTGTATCGTACTGGCAAAATAACAAGATTTAAACGCGTGTAAAGTTCATGTAGTAGCATCAAAAAAGTATAGCATACTGTCAACAACGAAAGTAGGAAAAATATGAAAGTATACTCACGTATATAAAAATGCTTTTTAATATATTACCGTCTTCAAAGACGTTTTACTATAGAATAACAATTTATGTGGATTATTCAGTAAATTTGGAAATTTCGAATAAGCACATTTACGGGTTCGTTGCAAGCGAATAAAAAGCGAACACGAGGGGAAAAAATTCTTAAAAGTATAACAATAACGATATTAGTGTAACGCACAGTGTAACTTAATTTCGAATACAATCCTTAATATTAGACCGTACAATACAGAGTTGTTAAACGTAAAAAATCAAACTCAACATACGTCTCTATACCTGTCAGTATATAATATTTATATATATATAAATGGACTCATACTAGGGTTTGTAAATAGAGTGTTCTCGAGTTATTACGTGTTGTATGTAATTCGCTGTATACTTCGAATTCAAATGTTTTCTTCGATATCTGAGACAACGTACGGAGCACTTAATCTGTTTAGCTCAACCGTGCCACGCGGAATATATACCTGTATATAATTTGGAAAACTATCTTGCAATTAGAACGGCTTTTGTGAAGGATCGATAAAATTCCGAGAACATAAATCGAAAACGAATAGCACAGAAATGCATTAAGAACATTATGGAGTTTCTTTATCTTCTCTTTTTTTACATCTTCACCATAAATGAAGAACGCGCAACGTTTACCGAACGTTGCGAACGAACCATGTTGAATACCAAGGCTGGGTGAGTTAATGATATTTTATGACCCATTTAAGTTAAGTTCATTGGGTTCATGTTCAATTAAGTTAACAATTGAGTTAAAAATATTGTTTAAAAATCTTATTTAATATTAACGATAATGAAAATGCAGAAAAATCTTATTAGACTCTAATTAGAGTAGAAAAATATATGCATTTCTTCATTGGGATTGTTTTTAAGCAATCAAATGTCAAATTGATAGTAATTTAAGTACGGTTTGTTTTTATTCATTTTTCATATAAATCACATATGATAAATATAATTTAAGAAAAAGAATTCCTTTTAATGTTTAATAACAGTATGAAAACTAAAAATAATTACTGCAGCTGAAAGTGTAACTATTAAATTATACAGGCATTAGATGTATACAATAGATACAAGACATTAAAATTAGATATATAATATTATTTAACTTTATTAAAATATTAAAATATTAATATATTGAATATAATCAATTGTTTATTTAATATTATAATTTATTTTAAAAATTAAAAGAAATTAAAGTGTCATTTATCATTTAGTAAATTAATTAAATGTACGAACTACCTAATAGTGCATAAAAACATCAATATTACCTTACACCTTTAAATGAAAAATCAGAAATTCTGTAGCCTTATGATAAAATAATTAAAATCTATATGTTGTTGCGAAAATTTAAATTTAGCTAGCAGTTGTCATTTAGTATAAACAATTAAATTAATAGAAAATTTTTATTTTTGTGGGGAATTAGAATTTAGAATTTTTTTTGTCAAATCGTTGTGCGTTTCCCATTGTCCATTTGAATGTTGAATGTGACTCACATAATGCCCATTACCATATTCTACAATTTCATTAAACATAAATCGATTTAATAAAACAAAATAATCATAGTTTAAGATGAAATAGTTATGCAACAATATATTTAAATCTTACATTTAATTTTTAATTTTAACTGTAGTTTGAAAATTGGCCATCTTAAATTTACATATTTATACAAATAAATGGTGTTGAGAAAATTCTCCATTGCAGTGAGGTTAGGAACAAGTATAATAAATATTATTTACAAAATCATTTTAAGCTTCTTCCAAGTGGTTGATTTCTATTAGAGCTTGGTGGTTCATTACAATTCTTCGAAATTTCGCGTTTTTATTTTTATATAATATATTTTTGCATACAGTATAATCAATAGCTGATGGACAATTTTGAATTATTTGTTTTGTATATATGTTACGTTACATTCATAATTTATTGTTTTAATTCCTGGCAGTGTACTGTTCTCAACGAACATGGATTTCAAAATTTTTAAACGATTCTTGTTCAATAATTTAACCGTTAATTACAAATTTTTTATAATAGTATAATATATTATGATAATTTGATTTTGATTTTCCAAGTTCCCTGGGGATTTAAACATTCCAAAATTGTATGTACAATTATTTGCAACTAATTTTCAATTACTTATAGTTTATTTAAAACCGACAGAACCAAGTGAGGGGAGGGGAACTTCACTTACCTACTGCAATACACATTAATGATAATATCCATATGGCTGCGATATATGTGTGTTTAAGGACTGAGGCGCATTTAATTTTTCTTAAACAATAGGTATTTTACCAGGACATGTTATTATTTCACACCTAAATTTACAAGCCTGTCTTTCGTCAAATTCGCGCTGAAAATATGTCAATGTTAAAGAAATGATTACTACCGATATTTTTTTATGTTTTCAAACATAAAAAAGTATTGTAAGAAAAAATTTGTATCTGATAATACGTCGTTATAAGGTGCGTATGTAGGCAGGTGGTTTTGAATTTCCTACGTTATTCGTTGAACGTGGTTTTTGCTCGCAATATAATTTTCATCTAATATTCGAAAAAATCCACATATCGTAAATACAAACTATAAAACAAACCGTAAATACAAACGATAAACTTGGAAAATAAATTACACGTTTTTATACATACTACAGATATTAACTATTGAGATTATTGGATGCGCAGTAAAATATTCCTCGTACGGAATACTACCGTGGTACGTAAACATATACTATAAAAACGTGTGCTATCAAATGTGGAAAAACTTTGTAAAAGTATCTACCACTGAGAGTGATATTATTGATTAGCACTAACTACATCTAAGTCGATCCGAATGTTCATCGAACACGTAGGTGGTATTTTTGAAAGAGTAATAAATACGTTTTTTTTCTCTACTCTAAAAGTAAAAACTATGATGGTTATCTATAATTCTATTGATTACCGAAATCACGGTACTTGTAGTGAAAAACTCGCATTAAAAGTTCGAGACGTCGGAAAAATCATTAACAATATACGAACTCAGAATCACGATATTAGTGTGGACTACGAAATTTAAAATTTAAAAATCATCATTTTAATAATATTCATATCATAATGTTAATTGAAATTATAATATATATATATATATATATATCATAAGGAGGTGTTATCATAACGTGAAAAGGCGTTTAAAACGGGACAAGATCTCTAAAGGCGTTCGAGAATAATAATCGTTTGTATTCATTGCTTACCACACAGCAGAAACGATTACCTATATTATACAGACGTTAAATTTTATCACGATAATTTATTGCGCAAAGTCTGGCTTTCGATATGGTTGGCAAACACGCGAATAATAATAGATTCGTGTAGGTGCAGTATCAAAGGGTGTAATTTAATGTAAAATATATACACATATATGTAGGCACGCTTTATGTGTGTAGGTACAGCCGTACAATAATATTAAATTAGAGTTAAAGGTGACGTTCGTGATAAGTGCTTGATATGGAACGTGACGATGAGAATATCGTAAGGAAATTCGTATAATACATAATATATGGCGTTGCATATCAACTGTTGCAGGATGGCAGACTGTCCAGATGAGATAGCAACATCGGTTTTAAGTAGAACTGGAAGGTTTTTGGGTTCTTTTTAAAGTTTTTGGTTAATCTAATACCAATGCCCGGGTTAATGCACGAATAGGGTAATACAATTACGATAACATTTTTCATTTGATAGGCTTGGGTCGAAAACGCATCGCTTCCGACACCAGGATTTGGATTCAAAAACTCTAAATAATAATTAGATTTCGAGTTGAATGCTTTAGCAATTTATGTGCAAAATGTTACCTGTCGTTAAGCAAATATGCGTATTAATATTTATAAACTTCAAACGATTCATGTCACAATCTGCTAAACACTCGTAATGCAAAATAAATCTAAATAAATATCGTCTATGGAATTTAATAGTTTTGGAAAATTGATTTACTAACAAAGTTTGTTTGCATCCTGAAAATAACAGAATACAACTCAAAAGAATATAAAAAATATAAAACCAATATATTAAACGTAAATAAACTAAATCTAGAAAATAGGATTTTTATTAATTTTTAAAATTATTTTCATCGCAATAGATTGAAATACTATAAAAAAGGAATGCAAATTTTTTGCTCTTTCACTCATATTTTAATGAAACTAAAATTTTTACGGAAAACTTATTAGTCATTTCATTGATCAAATGTCTTTAAATCTAAAATTAAACAGTAATACATCTATATTCAATCAATAATATAATTTCATAATTAATTTTTTAGCAACTATAAGTATTGCATACAATATTTGATTTGTCAAACAGTGTTTTCAAATAAATTAGGCTGTGTATCAAATGTATAAAATAAACAACGGTTACGTGGAAACTTAAAATAATATTAAAAAAAACACGAGTCTCGATCGGTGAGTATTATTATGAAATATGGATATACAAAGACCTGGATCAAAAGTTATAAGATATAGGTCCAAGAGTCTCCTTTTCTCTAAATCTTACCCTGATTATACACAATACAACACAAACATACTCACACACACACACACACACACACACACACACACACACACACACACACACACACACACACACACACACACACACACACATAAACCAGTGCTTCTCAACCTTTTTTGTTGTAGGGCTTCTTAAATTTTATGTAAAACTGTCAAAGCCCCCCTCAATCAAAATCATTAATTATTTATTGTTAATAATGTACTAAATTTACATCCACTATTTCACACAAATAAATTATTAAAATGTAAAGAAAATAAATATTATTTGATATATTTTTTAAATGTAATCCTATAATTGTATAAGACTTGAAACATAAATAAACAAAAAATAATTGGTAATAACTATAAAGCAGTACAAGAATATTCAGTAATAATGTTGATTTAGTTTCAAACAAAGGCTAGGTTAATAATAATAATAATAATAATAAAGCATATTTCACGCATAACATAATTATGTCAGGTGTGATATTTGGAACTAAAATACGCAATTTTGCATTTAAGGACTTTTGTGAAATGCATGATCTATGTTTGTTTAATATAATTTTAAATTGTGAAAATACAGTTCCACAAAGATATGTTGATGTGAGAGGTATTAATATAAGTAAAGCCGCTTTCGAGATTACAGGATACTCTTGCTGTCGTCTTAACCAAAATGTAGTGAGTTCTTTTTCATTAAATTCGGTTTCAAAAATTTTAAATAAAATAAATATTTCACGGCTCTTCAGTTATATAACCACGGCTCCCTAGGGGTCCGTGGCTCCTAGATCGAGAAGCACTGATATAAACAAATATTAGTTACACGAAATATCGATAGGGGTAAAAATGGAAGTAGTCCAAAGAAAAATTAGCGTATTGGCTCGTTTCTACGTGTATAAACGCTTACAGCCAGTTGTAAAGTACGCACACTGTGCTGGTCATATTGCGATACTATTTTTTTGTTAAAAGTTTATATTTAAATATTTTATATACAATAAAATGTTTAAACTAAATGGAACCATCGAAATTGTAGATAATGTGTATAATATCCTTTTTTGTCATTTTAAAAGTTCATGTAGTAATTAACTTATCCATAACACGATAAAGAAAACTTGTAACTACCCAGATGAATATATTAAGAAAAATAACAAGTAGTAACTGCAGGTTTATAAACGATCACATAATTCACAATTCAACAAAAATCTTATGTATCCATGAAGAAATGTTTAAATTGTCCTAAAATTATGAAACTTGATATTCTAAAGTCGTCCAACAAACCGATTAAATAATATAAGAAAATTCAGAACCAAAGCATCCAAATTATAACCGATAAAACGGTAAAAAAAACATCCGAAAACACATTACTTTTTGCTTTAAAACATCCGGAAGACGCCTCGGTTAGAAACAAATGAAAAAAAAAATAAATGAACCAAAAGTCGAACATACGGTCGGACGAGCTTTATTCGAATATACTCGTTGAACACATACACTTGGACAGCACTTTAAACAAGCCGTTTGCGAGAAACGTTATCAATGGAAGACGGAGTTGGGTCGCGAGTGCGGTAGTCGACGGATTTCGTGACGACATTGACGGTGGTAATGATAATAACAATAATCGTCCCTCGTCTCGGCCGCATTGTACAACCGGTGTTGCAGTCGCGGGGTAAACAAAAACCGCGGTTGCCACCCCCTAGCGTCATTGCACTTCCTTGTAGTTCCGCTAGGGCACCTATTGCCGCGATACACACACGTACACCAACACGCACGCATTTGCGTTCGTACACGCGCGCGCGCGCGCTCTCGCCAACCCGCGGTATATATGGACGCGATCGCGATGCCCGTCGACTCAGAATGCGCCGTTTGCCAGTGCCGTTCACGCGTGCCCAGACTTAAAAAGAAAATATCAACGCCATCGCATTGCATACACATCGTAACAATATTACCACATATTGCATACGTGTAACACGTCCCATTATAATATTACAGTTGCAACCGCCGTCGTCTACCCCTATCGTTTCTCGCGCGTACTACTCCTGACCGCACGCCGCCGATATAGGCCGCTTGCGCCTCACGAGCAACCGCCCCTCAAAAAGTCCCGCGCTCCGACATCGCAGACACCGTTCGTCGGCAACTCTCGCCACGAGCGTTACAGAACAGGACTCCACACGCCAGACGAAAAGCACCCGTTGTTACCTACTCGTTCGCGTCAACAGTAATCATCATTATGTTTATAAATATTTTTTATTATTATTATTATTATTATTATTGTTGTTGTTGTTTTTTGCTTATCACCTTCCCCACGATTTTACGACCGTAGTGGTATCACTTGGGCAGAGCATCGTTTACATTTATGACTCGAAATCACGGTGATTTCGCCTGCTTCTTAATTATTGTTCGGCCCGAACATGGGGCTTTTAAAAATATGTGTTTATTCTAATTATTATCCGTGAATATTTGTTTGTTCGACGTTTTATTTATTAAAAGTACTATTAATATAAAATGGTTTTATAGATTCTTTGGAAACCGTGTGGATCGTTAAACGTTTGATGCGTTGACAATGCCACACGGGGTCTGTAGCATACGTATGAATACGCAAATTAAATTTGAAATGACGCCACTACGTGATCGTAATCGTGACCCCTTGCGCGTACGTGTACTAATATAATTTTTCTATTGTTATTGCATATATACCTGTAGCTTTACCGCCATCCGTTATATCCACGCGCGTCGACATGATTCTGCATTTGACGCTGGTCGCCGCCCTGGTCTTCGGCTTCACCGCTGCTTCAACCGGGATTAATGGTGAGTTACAATTATTTCTTTAGTTTTGTTCCACCAAGACGGTCGTACCGTCATATTCCTACAATGCATATACCCGACGAGCCCTGGCGATCACATGGGTTCACGTTTAATGAATTGAAAACCCAGACGAACACTTTATAAAAAATGTTTAAAAAAGCCATAGCTGCGAAAAAAAAAAGTAAAAATAAAAATAATACAATATTATATGACATTCATAATATCGGTTGACACACGCGCGATCCGATTGTCTTTATTTCGTAATTTCGAGTTGCAGTAGATTGTCGAGACATTTTTATTTTCAAGCAAGGCAGATATTATTTTAAAACATCATGAAAACAATCACTGAGATTGGCAATCTTTTTACACACGTAAGCCATACTTTTCACTGCATTAAAAATACAATTTATTTATAAACTACTAGGAAAATTATCAATGTTTAATTGAATGTTAAATTACGATTTGAATATTTGTATTCAGTGGTCCTCATGGTTTTCTTTTTTTTAAAAAAAATCATTAAGTTATTTTAGAACAAAATTGTAAAAATAATGTTTTAAATAAAAAAAGGAAGCAATGCATTTATAGGAGTGTAATGACGTGTGAAAATATTTAACATAATCCTTTAGGTTGAATATTTTCAACTAATTTGTTTATATTGATATGTTCGTCATTTAACCGGGAACATTTAAATTTTACAATAATGTCATCTCATAAATATAAGTGATATTGAAAAAAAAATATTTTTTTCATAACACAACACCTCTTGATATGTAATGCAATAATATAATATCGATGTCATCTTACATTACTTTATGCCATTTGCACATTTATTCTCCCAATTAACATTTTATTATGGTAATTTATATTCTGCTCACTGTCTGCAATAATACTGGTTAGTTTTTCTAAATACATTTTTTAAATGTTTTGTCTATTTCGAATATTCTATTATCATCATAACTAGTACGTATCCTGTAATATGTTAACTACTTTTGGATTTTGTAATTTTACCCGTTTAACAAGGCTGTAATTTTTCTCAGTATTTGCGTATTTTTACGACAATGATGTATTTTAAGTAGGCCCCCGACTATGTCCAATCGAAAATGGACCTATCCCCAAATTAAGTACCTTTTAGTAACTAATTATAACCTAAATCAAACGATTTGTGACCACACTATTTCCGAGAAAACTCAACTTTAATTTCAAGGGACTAACATTTTATTAACTTACTATAGCAATTACGAAATTCTCCAAAATTACAGCACTATGAAAGTTCAAAACTCTTGTAATTGCTAAATAATATGTAGATTTCATACAAAAAAAACTATATGTAAATACTTACTTATGGTTTATCATAAATTTAACTATAACTATAAATTTAACCTAACTTGAGTTTGATATTAGCATGGTGTTTTGTCATGTTCTCAAATTTCATTTATTTAAATGTGAACCGTTGTATTAAAAAATAATTACATGAAATGTAAAAAAGAAATAATAAAATATTAGAACTAAATGAGAAAATCAAAAATCTTTGTAATAATCTTTAAAATAAATTTTATATGCACACTAAATGAGGCCTTATTAGCATAGTATCTGAGTGAAATCCTTTGATTTTTTTTTTTTTTGCAAATCATTGTGTGTTTCCCAAACGTTGATTTATCTTTTGATGTGAGAAATATAGTGATCTGAATAATACGCAACCAAACCAAAAAAATATGAAGCTATATAAAAAAAATTAAAAAAATTAGATTAGTGGGATGTGTTGTAGGTTTGTAGGCTAACTGTTACACATAATATGAATTACTCGTATGTATACTTACTTAAAATTATTAATCTTGATCTCTGATGGAATTTCTGTAAGACTAAACTTACGATCTTCCTGATACATATCTGTTACACAGATATTATTATATCATTTATTATATCATATATTAGTATTTTAGTTGATGAAATTGATCCACCAAAATGTCAACAATCATAGGTTTGTAATGAAATATAATTAATTAGAATTTCTTGTGTATCTTTGAATCTATTGTCAGTAAAGCGAAGAATAATGGTCATGTTAGCAATTGGTTTGAGCTTATTTGTACAATAATAATCTGATAATGCTTTTCAACGGTACCCCGACAAAATATCGCCGGTAAAATATTGCGTGACCAAAATATTGCGAAACCAATATATCGTAAAGAAATAATACCGCCGTACAATATTATCGCGTCCGTATATTGCATTTAACTTTATCTCATCTAATTATATTCATCTTTTACTTTTTTTTTTGAGAAATTGAAGATTATCTTCAAGGTATTTCAATCAGGCACGGCGCCAGGGGGAGCAAGGTGGGGCTCTTTCCCCTTCAGAAAACAGTTCAGCCCCCTCACCAGCCCCCCCCCACTGAAAAATATGTACGACATAATAAAGTCATAAAACATTATTTTTAAAAGAGCTATATCAAAAATTTATGAAATATGCTTTTTAAACATTTTTAATTTATGGAAATACTTTCGTATTTTCGAAGTTTTATGTTTTAAATTTTCCTACTGATATTGGTGTAATTTTATATATTTTTGTTTAATTATAATATAAGATTTTCAATTATTTACTGTATGTTGCATAAACAGGTATTGTGTAAAATATCAATATTTAGCTTATTTATCATATGTTAGTACTAAAAAATTGAGGAATAAATTAAATTTATTATTTATCTAATAAGGGAAAAATTTACTACAATTTCAATAAAATATGTTTTGAGCTTTGTAAAATAAGAAAAGAATTTTTCATCTATTTATTATTACCTTTATTGAGTACTAATTACTGGATGAAAATAAACAAACAAAATTATCCCAAATAATTGCATTAAAGATGATTCAAACAAAGTCATCTGTTCATTACTAAACACAGTTACTTTCATTTATACTTATGATATGTTGGTAAGTAAAAGAAAAATAATTATTCATTAATAAAGGTATGTAATATTAAAGTCATATAGAAATTATTATTTTTGGACATCATTAATCATTATGAATAATAGTTGTTGAAGGTCTTTGATTAAACATTTTTAACTATTCAAAATTGTTTACATATTATCTGTTTAGACTTTTAGAGCATATAATATAAAAACTTGTGTAGTATATGGCGAATAGCTATATTATGTTATATGATACGAAAATATTTATACTTTATTTAATTAACCTAAGTATATGTTGAAAAAACTTTAGCCCATGTATAAAAAATATTTGTTCCACTTTGCTCCCTCGGACAAAAATTCTAGTGCCATGCCTGATTTCAATGAATAACATATATTAATTTTTTTTTTAATACTTATATCAATTCTACTATATAACAATATTATATGCTTAAAATATATTATTTATTTAAAATTAAACTACTGCTATATTTCATGTTGGCGATATTTATTCCATGCCATATAATGGTTTCGCGATATTTTAGTTGCGATATTTTGTCGGTGATTCCTTTTCCACTCGTCCAAAATGTTTTTTAGTATAATTAACCGTTCTTTTAGGTATTTGTTGTTGAACTATATAGGGCTATTTTTTTTTACTGAAATTAAGCATATAGTTTTAACTAAAATCGACAAAGTTTCTATATAACTAAAAATCTTTTTACGCCATAGCTATTATGGCAATGACTGCATCCACCAGACACGTATTAAGAACTAGATATTTGTTTTTCGCCATGCGTTATGATGATCCAATATTTCCGTTTATGAGTAATGAATTCAAATTTGACCGGGTATTTTTCTTAATTGGAATCCTTTAAATATCTGAATTTAGGTTTATATACTTTCGAAATATTTTTTTTTGATAGTTCCATTTTTTTGGTAGCTTTAGATTTTGTGAACTACCCTTCCCATATCAATTTTTAGTCGCTTTGAGTAAATTGGTAGAAACCAAAGTTTCATCACTATATTCATCTTACTATAACTTATTAGTACAGTCGACTCTCGGTAACTCGAACCTTGATAATTCGAAATTCTCAATGTCTCGAATGTCTTAAAACTCCCCTTCAAATAACAGTAAATTTGATGTTTAAATAATCTTGTTAACTCGAAAATTAATTTGACAAGTTTTCGAAATCTCAAATTTTCTTATCCAAATTCAGTACTAAAAATTATTTATCAAGGCGATTATTTTTCTTATGACTAATTATTTTTCAAATATTTACCTGAAAAAACATTCATATTGAAAGGCTAATCTTGTTCAAATGGAAAACATAGCAAAGAAAAAGTAACACTTTTGTTAGGGGCAAATATGTCGGGCACAGAAAAATTAAGACCACTTTTGATCGATAAGTCAAAAAAGCAAAGATGTTTTAAACAAGTAAAATCATTACCATTAGATTATTATGTGAACAAAAATTCCTAGGTGACATCTGAAATTTTTAATTTGTGGTTAATGAAATTAAATAAAAAAAAATAGTCACTGAGTAAAGGAAAATCTTACTTATTATTCATAATTGTACTGCAAACAATTTAACTTCAACTTTTAATGCTATTTAAGTGTACTTTTTATATCCTAATACTACGTTTGTATTATAACCATTAGAGCAAGGCACAATAAATAATTTTAAAATATTTTACCGAAATTATTTATTTAAACCACTAGATATTTTAGAAAATAGAATTTTGAACAATTTATTAAATAAACAAAAACAATTAACTTTACACCAATTCTTTAAAAATAATAAAATGTAAGTAGGAATGCAAGAAAATATATTTTTTATTTCTTTAATGTAAAAATTAAATTATTTAAAAATAAACACATACTTTCTAAAAGTTTTTGATGACTCGAAATTTTTAGTAAGTCGAATTTTTATTTTTTCCCTTCAACTTTGAGTTACCGAGAGTCGACTGTATAATGTTTCTTATATTTAAATCCCAGACTCGATAATATTCAGTTTTATAGGACTAACAACAGACATAGTAATGATGGTCCACAAATATTGGCGGTTGAGTGGTGTATGGGGTAATTTGACAATGCGTTTCGTCTTGATGGATATCATCATAGACTATAATATCGTAAATAAAACACTCTCGTACTCTATCCAACCACTATTAGTTCCTATATAGTATTTTTGTCAATGATTTCACGTGCACACGGCGATGTACTATTCAAACATGACTGCGACATACCGTGATAAGAGTTTTCCATTTTTAAAAAATATCTCCTTAACCGTACTTAACATTAGTTTTTACCAAATGACATATTATACCTGATAATATACTTGGACTTATAATCCGTATCATATTATAATGAGTATCTTGAATTTCGTTTTACGTGTTTTAAACGAATAAACGAAAAAAATATAAATTTATATATTATCTTCATTATATTTACGCGTTGTGCGTTTAATTTACAATTGTTTTCTATATGTATTTAACATACCTAAATAAACTTTTTCGACTATAGCACCTGGTATAGAGTTTTATCTTATACCTTGTAATATGCAATGAATAACAAAATAGCAATCATTCGACTTGACGCTTTTTGCGTGAATGGGGATCATAATATCATAATATCATATAGGTACATAATAATATCATGTAATCATGGAGCTTATTATTGCTATCTACTTTAATACAAATAGTTATCAACTAATGGAAAATGTAATAATTATTATTAATGTATGAAAAAATGGTTTAAACATAGAAATAAATTAATAAATAAACGCTCAGCTTAGAGTACTATTTATAATGTATTACAATATTTGTAACGTACGACTGGTTAGGTTTCGTTTAGAATTTATCATCAGATATCTGCAAAGTTAATAAAATCACGACTGTTTATCAAAAAATGATGGAAGGAGTACATTGAGAAAATATTGTTTTTTTAACTTTGTACACACCTGATGATGAATTCTTAGTTCGAAACCGGTCGTATATTACAAATATAATAACACTCCAGACTAAGCATTTATTTATTTCTATGTATAAACTATTTATTTATATATTAATTTACGAGTACTGACCATTTACCAATTTTTATTTTATTTTTAATAATATTATTATAATATATACTGAAAACTATTTTGGCATGCAAAATTATTCCCATTCTACAATTCTCAAACGTCTTATCGTATATTCGTTATACCGCAACACTCGGTGATGATGATTTATGATGATGATTCGTCGCAACGATTACAGAATTGTATGAAACGTTCGATAGAAATAGTTCACATTTCGTTAGCCGTTCGATGAATTCTGTTGAAGGTTAAAAATGTATCAAACTTGGTGCACTCCACTGAGAGAAAAGAACGTAAGAATTCGACGGTTTCAATTTAGACAATTTAGTAAATAGCTTTGAGAATCATTAAAACCGCAACAAGCTTTGTTTTCATGTAATTTACGATGACAAGATTTCATTTGAACACGTTTTATTTATTTTTGAGCGTTTAACGAAGATATTCTAACAGAACCCACGAGCATTTTTGTAGCAGCATTTAATAATTGTTAACATTTTTTAAACCCGGTTTCTTATCGTATCGCGGGAAATATTTTTTGTCGACTAAATTTACAAGGAGTTATTGCAAATCATCAATTAGTGGTTCATTAAATTAGCGTTATTAAAGCTGTGTACATCCATAGACACAATATGCTTGCTCTACAATAACATACACACTGTTACGACAAACCACGTGCCATTTGCCCTGATATCGATATGGCAATTAATTAGTTACCCGAAACAGGCTAATTAATTTCATCGTGTATCTGATCTCAACAATAACGCGCATGTTGTGCATACAACTATCCATTTAGGCATCGAACCCTTTTCTTCGTGAAATCATGTTATTTATAACCGAAAATTGGAATAATTAATTTTCCCAAAAATGACTTGTAATAATTTTTAATTATATTAATGATTAAACGTTTTGTGTACTTTGGCAAGCTACTCCACTACAAAGTATCAACTATACATATGGTCATCCGTTCATCATTATCGGTATAAAAGAGAGATTTAATTTTCGCTAAAAGTGTCATATTTATAATAATAATGAAAGTTTGATGGACAAATTTCAACTGTAAACTAGTAAATATTTGTACCCGTCATTATTAATTGTCTAAACTTATTCTTGTTTCTTAATTAATGATGAACATTGTTTGACAACTGTTTTTCATGGCTTCAGTTAATTAGTAATTTTGTGTTACACAATAACAAGTGACAACTAATATATAATTATTATTTAATACTTATGTTAATCAGATTTATCACAAACAAATCTGTATTGTATTGTAAAAACAAATAGGTAATCAACGGTAATCGGTTTACTGTACATCTAAATTTTATATTGTGCATTGTAAACATAGTAAATACGCATTTAAATATTGGAAAATAAATCTGCAATATAATTTACCTAAAACCATACGTACCTATAAGTATTATATGGCACTTGTAAATTGTATTATAACATCCGCATCTCTCGTGTTGTATAACGATACAACTCTTTTATGCAGTGGCGCCGATCCCTATGTCCAAGTATGGCGACTGCCATAGTGAATTATGTAGTGGGTGGATTCTAGGTGCTTGGTAGATGACACATAGCGTAGTACTATGAAAGTATTAAAACTATTTAATATTTAACATTATTACATAAAAGCACATCAGTTGTGGTAAGCTGATTACGTCAATACATCCCAGAAAACCGTAATATTAACACAGATAATACGATAACGATAGTGCGATGTGGAAAAATAAATATTATTTAATATATAGAGTGTACACCTATATCGGCTATATCATAAATTATTGATAAGTCACAATATGAAAATGGATATATAAATATATAAATATATATATATATTAATATCAATTTTGAATACAATATTATGGTAGGGTTTCAGCCCCCCCCCACCGTTTATACCGATTGGTAGGTGGGTAGATACTAATAAAATTTGATATTTGCCATACTGCATTTTTTGTAGTTCGGCGCCACTGCTTTTATGGACATATTATACATTTATATTTCTCATCATTTCGATAGTGGTTCCAATACCGGTCTAACGCTACAATAATATGATATTGCTGGTGGTACACGTAATTAATTAGGTATACAGATACGTACATTTATTGTAATACGTATTGTTTGATAAGGTGAGAGGAATCGCTTTAAACTCGACGTATTCATCATGAAAAGCGTGTTACAAAATGAACAATATTTTCGAATTGGTTAAAAAACACTTCATTTTTCGAATAAACGTCAACAAAAAAAAAATGATAAGACATCTAGATCGTGTAAGATTCCACGGTAGTGCCGCAACTACCGGGTGTGCAAGGTGTGCATTGCACATAGGCCCTTAAACCGTTATAGGCCCCACGCGATGTATTATTATAGTCATTTAAACTAAAGTAAATTTATAAATGTTAAAAAATAGATTTATCATATTATTAAATATTTATAATCAAATAACATACTCAACTACTAATTAGTTGCCAATGACCAAATTCAATACAATTGATTATAAATACTATTATATTACTAAAGTATTAATAATCCTATGGTAATATTAATTCTTAGAACAGAAATAGCAGAAAATAATGCATGTCTACATTAATGCAGGTCATTTAAAATTGAAGATCCACTAGACTACCTTCCATAATAAAAACACCGGTTAACATATTTTATTTATAGTAGCTAAATACTTTTTTTAAAAAATATTTAGGCCCCGAATTCAGAATTGCATACCAGCCCCATATTGTGTAGTTGCAAAATTGTTCCACGGTCAAAGGTGATACAGAGATGGGTGTTGGTATTGCTGTACTAGTATTTCAAACTTAAATTCAATGTACCATTGGTTTTGAAAAATGATTCTAAGTAAAAGATAGTCAAGATCACTTAATATTTTGATAGATGGTAAAAAACCCAGATTAATTAATACTTTTCTAACTTTCGTAAAAAAAAAGCCATTTAAATTTGGGAACATCCAAAATTTCAAATATCTATAAACAGTACAAACGTCATTTAGATGATTCGAAACTTTATAATATCTTTAAATATCCAACATAATTCAATGAAAATTCGTCAAAATATCCAATTTCATCAAAATTTAATTTTGTAACTACAGAAACTTTATTTTAACTATAAAGAAAACTATATGAAAATCCTAGTACCCCCACATTTCAATCTTTAAATATAAAAGTTTAAAATTTATGAATTTTTAACTACAAAAATGTAACAGACTGGTGATTTTTATCATTTATTTTGGAATTAATCTCAATTTTTTTCTTTAATTTCGAATAGGTTCAATATCAAAGAATTTTTGTCAAATTTAATTTATTTTATCAACATATTCAAAAAAAAACAAAGAAAACTTGAATATTTAATTTTTTTATAAATGGTTAAAAATAAATATTTTGAAATTATATATTTTATACTATCTATAGTTAACAGTTGTTTAAGTATTAGGTAAAAATTTTGTCAAAAACTAATCAAAAAGATCACATGGTCTTGCTAGACAGTTCACGTCTCTCTCGAAGTGCAACCAGAAACTTCTCGTACAACAGTACAATGGTTTCTGCTGCTGCAAGGCAGGACGTACCGTCCGAGTTGAAACCATTTCTGTAACGTTCACGTTGTCAAGACGAGGCCACAAAAACATTGGTAATCGTATTGCGGTACCATTGATCATTAACTGTGGCAGCAAATTAAAAAAAAAAAAAGAAGAAACATTCTTTTTGGGAAAATATTTGTAATTAACATACTCGTACTAATGGTACAGCTTTGTGTCTAGTAAGAAATTAGGCATGGCATGCGCATCATGAAAAATCCTAAGTGGTTGACCACCTCTTGTGACTCCAATAACGTTTATCACAGATTAGCGTTGAAATTGGAACATATTTATACAAGACAGGCACGTACGAATGAAACAACGAACATTTTTAGACTTTATTTTATTACATTATAATTATTTTATTAAATATATTTTCTACGAATATTTTTTATCGACTCGTATGAAAAATCAATATTACGAAAAAACCTTTGGATACATTAACATATGTAAGATCCGAATAGCATCGATTATTCTCTAAAATGTCAACAAATTTTATTCTATTATAGTGCACAGCTGTACGTTTAGTAATATGTACGTAGAGACTTCGACGTATCTCATGGTTCAGTGATGAATGGTTTAATTATGCTGATGTACATTTTTATCAAACCTTTAGGAAAAATTATTGGATTAAGCAAAACAATATTTTTCATTGAGAGGCAGTTATTATTTTCACGCGAAAACAATTTTTGTAAAAAATACAGCGTTAAATGAATATATACTGTATAAAACAAAAATGTATTTAACTCGACAATAATACGATATATCGTACTTCCCAAAGCCTCGTGGATGTAAATATTAAGGACAAAAATTAATTTTTAAGATATTTGAAGTTTTATAACGCTTTTTCGGTTACCAGGACAATATAAAACATAAATAAAAATATAAAAATATAAATATAATATAATAGGTAATAATAATAATAATATTATTTATATTATAAAAATATTTGTAACTAGCTGAATTACCCGTCGTTGCCGGGTTTAAGTATATAAATGTATGTAACCTGCCAAGATTAAATTTTTTTAAATTTATTGAAATTTAAATTAAGATTTTTGAAATAATATTTTATACATATTAATTTAGTTTTTAAGATAATGATTATTATCATAACCTATTCGATAAGTTATAGCTTACATCTACCTGAACCTCTCTACAGTTTGGTATTCTGTTGAATACATATAGCATCTCACTTCTCCGAATATTTAACCTTTTGTCAATAAGTTCATGGTCTTTTTGACTTTTAACCGAAACACTCTTGCAATTATATCATGTCGATCATATGATCTTTGACCGGGAAGTAAGTAACAGCTAATAATTCATTTTCAATAGCGCAGTTATCGACCTGGTCAAAAAATATTAAACCGATTTCAACCCTTTAAATTCAAAATTTCGAAAAATCCTTTCTTAGCGCACGTCTACATCATAATAGCTATCTGTATGCCAAATTTCAGCCAGATCCGTCCAATGGTTTGAGCTGTGCGTTGGTAGCAGTCAATCAGCTTACTGTTTTATATATACAGATTAATTCATTAAAACTCAAACGGTATTTTTAATATTAATATACATTTTTTATTTGTTGTAAATACAAATAAAAATTTGAAATTTGACCAATGTAAATTTATTTCGTAAAGAGAAATATATTTCAAAAAATGAATCAAAAAATGAATGAATTACATGAAGTCTTCCTTTATTGTAATTACTTAGTACATAGTTAAAATAAAAATACAGAGTAAAAGCTAATCAAAATCTTGATTGGGGTGATAGATTAAGTTTTCATAAATTTTAAGTTTAGTTTAAAATATCAATAAATATAACTATAAAATCGGTATGACATTTATATTATAAAGTGTTTCTGTGAGTTGACTACGGAATTAATAAGGGTGAAATAAATTTGACTAATATTTTCTTTGGATAATCGGTTTAATTTCTTAACTGATTTATATGAATAATTCAAATGGATTTCGTGATTTTACTATCAATGATGGATGTATCAAGGGTATCAAGTCGATCGATTTCCATTACGATTTCTACACACGAGTAAAGGCAATTGACGAATACTTTGACCGGGCTGCTCCAAAGGTTAGTTTAATAATAATGTTCAACTCATTAATTTTTCATTAAAAGAAAAAAACACTCGCCCCTCGAACTACTCATAATGTTGATCTGAATAAAAATAATTTTAATCACGAATAATTTTATATTGTTGTACTTATTTTAAATGCGAATGTTTTTGACTGCAAATCGAATGCATTATTGATTGTTGCTCTCTTTTTTTTTTCTTTTTTTTTTTTTTGGTTTCTTGCCCATAATAATAGTTGTTATTATTATATTATTTTTCGTGAACGTGCACTGATTCAGCAATCTGGAAATAATTAGTATACGGTATTATGTTATTCATAACGAGCTTATCGTGAATATAAATATCTAAATAGAAATCACACATTCGGGATGAAAAAAAATTAACCAATGTACCATTACATCAACCTTACCGTGACACAACAAATCGTTCGGTACTCAATACGTTTGCTATAGTGTATTATATATATTCGGTATCCTCTTAATCGGTTTTATTTCCAATACATTTCGAGTTATTTATTCATACTAAATCGATCGAGGGACTTGCGAAAACGTATGTTGTACGCATTATAATAGCAGTATTGCAGTTGTTCGATTTCGTGTACGTACGTGTGTTATATTTGACGGCGCACGAAAAAAAACGAAATCGGCTTGGACGACTTAAATTAAAACCATGTAACTATTTGTATAATGAACGATTACGATTCACCTGTGACAGTGGTATAATAAAATAAATAATAATAACACAAAACACACAATTTTAAATTTACTTTCGTATATTCCGAATGTATACTGCATTACTAATATTACGTTATTTATTATTTATATCGTTTGTGCACTCATCAATCGCACAAGTGCATAATAGATACTATACTGTGTATAATTTATTCGTGGGCATAAGAAGTTGCATACAATTATTATTATATTTTATGAATATATTTACTATTGCACACAATATCAAATATTTTAACGAACTATAAAAAAATATGTTAAATAAAAACTTTTGCCTCAATTAATTTGAGATTATTTTTGGGTAGGGTTACGAGTATATTATGCTCATGATGAATTTGGAAAGAAAAAAAAATTAAAATTCAAAAATGAATATCGTAATGTTACCTTAACAATATAAAATTATCAATAAAATATAATACAGCTGGTAGTAAAAACTAGAACATTATGAAAGGAAAAAATTAGGACCCCGGAAGAAAAAAGATTTTTCCCTAACTACCTGAACTTGAAATTTGATGCTGAAAATTATCTACAAAGCAAATAAATCGTAACCACTTGATATATGTGTATTATATTTATCTTTTTTTGTGATTCGTGACTGCGAAATTAAAAACAAAAATAAAAATATGTTGACTTTTTATGATTTATCTTTCGACTAATGAAAAAATCATGACCAAAAAAAGTTTTGATGAAAAATTAAAATATTGTGAGTTAAGTGCAGGGATAAATGAAATAGAATAGAAAAACGTGCAGGTAAATAGGATATAATTGCATTTGTTTAGTCATCAGCCAACGGAAAAGTATAAAATTACTTCAAAGTTTTATTTTTATTTAAAATATTCAACAGCTGTATTGGTTGATTTTTTACTGAATCTTATAACTAAAAGGTATAAACTATAAATAGTGTAAGTTAAGTATTAATCATCATGATTAAATATCACTGAAATCAAAATCTCCGGAAGATTAGATTATTTCGCTTTTTTATTTTATTAAAACAAAATCACTATAACGAACTAATATTTGTTGACCGAACAGGGTTTTTCTTTAAAATCGCATTAATAAATTATTCAAACATTTATATCAGTATTAAGAAGTTTTTTTTTTTTTAACATTTGGGAACGTCATATTTTTAAAGTGAATTGGAAATTTAATGATAAATTGGTCAGTCCACAATGTTTGTTTTCTATTATTCTAAGAATTATTTTCGAGTAAGCAAATAAAATAAGATCAATTGAACACAGGTTTGGGGTGTGAATAAGGTTTGGGATAGGGCTTAGGTAGGTTGTCAAATATCAATTCAATGATAAATCTTTTAATTCAAAAAGAGTAATCGAGCTCAATGTAAACTCAGTTTTCTAAACATTACAATAAAGATATAGACAAATAAGACAAATATAATGTTTGATCATGAAATATTATGAATCACAAATTTTAAGATTTCTAAGAACAAAATGATTATTTAAAATTTCATACTATATTTAAATTGATGTTAATAAAATAATTAACCACAACTCATAACATACATACTCCCCTTCGTATGAATACAATTTGTTACTTCCTATTGATGCAATATAAAGAATAATAACAATATTAATAAACTTATTCTCTTCGGAGATACTTTATATCTACGATATATTTTCGATATTCCTCAGCATATTTTTTCTACGCCCTTCCTCCTAGCTCCTTGTATATTTTAACGCAAATATTCTCAAGGAAATTCTTATCATAGCTATAGCCATTTAGTCATCATGTTTATTGATTCAGTTCTTGTGATGGTGGGGAATTAATCAAAATCAGTAGTCGGCAGGTACGTTGTTGAAAAATAAAATTGTTTATAACTTATTTACAATTACAAATGATTTACAATACACTACTCACAGCTCGAAGTCGTTAGTTTCGAATTGTCACGGATGGACACATTCGATTACTAGCGTGCAATGAAATTGTGTTATAAATATATATCGATCGGATATAAAGTACGCGAATTGACACGATTAATTTGGTCTGTTTATAAGACCGACATATTGTCGCTGCCTTAGCAAACTTATAATACGTTTATCAGACAAAAGACCACCCGTGAAACAATCTATCATTGGTTAAGTAAATCGGCTGCATCCGAATTGGGTCCCGAATTTAAAATTACTACACTAGTTAGGTCCCGAATTACCTTAGGTACTACACTAGTTGGGTCCTGAATTATTTTAGGTATACACTAGTTCCTGAATATTTTTTGGTAAGTACTACATTATACTAACATTTTCCTTAATATTTTAATAGACTTAGAAATGTCTATGATCTATTTAGACCACAGGACCATATTTTTTTAAAATTCTATGATTTATATAATATTTGTATATAATAGTATTGGAAAGTTAGTATAGTGAAATAAAAATATTATACAATAATATTAATACAATTTTAATATTTTTACCAATACAATTGTAATAATTTATATTTTAATGGAAAAGAAACTATACAAAAAAAAAACTATAAATACACTTTTCACCATACCTGTTATCTAAATAGAATATAAACAATCCTAAGTCTATTAAAATGAGAAGGAAAATGTTAGTATAATGTAGTACTTACCAAAAAATATTCAGGAACTAATGTAACACCTAAAATAATTCAGGATCTAACTAGTGTAATATCTACAAAAATCCGGTACCCAACTAGTACACTATCTGCGGTTAGCCACTAGTACTCGAGACTCAACTCAGATGCTCCGAGTAAATCGTTTGCTCGTGGTGTCAAATACAGTATATCTATCTGCTATATATCCTTCGTTTAAATACAAGAAAACCTGAAATTTCATATGTATATACTGATGTTTCAGGAATCAATTGGGTAATTTTAATTTATTGATTACCTCGTTCTCTCTGTAATAAATTAACATACTTATTCCATAATTTAGATCATATGATCTCAACTTTTTGGTGTCCGTGACACTTTTTATATTATTGTATGAGGTAACCCTCTCCCTCGCTACTATAAGATTAAAGAAAAATGATTGTATTAATCATTAAATAATAAACTTTTCAATAAATTTGAATAAATTTATCTTTAGAGGAAAAAAATTGTATTAAAATTTAAAATATATAAAACAAAGTTTATTTTAATATTATATTAACTTATTTAAATATTACGTTTTAAGCTTTTTACTAAAAAAGATACTAATATTATTTGTATTTATTATATTCTTTATATTATTTATATTTATACTAAATATAAATTAATAAAAGTTTTGAGGCACTGTTAAATTTTAATTAATTTTTAATGTTTGGTTAAATAAATAAATTCGATAATTTTGATCCTAGATGAATATTGGAGAGGAATTGGAGGGGCTTAAGCCCCGCCTGGACGTAATCAAACTGAACCAGACGTCAAAATAAATTATGTATTTTAATGTTTGATATTTACAAATAATATTTATTTTGTTGGTATGTAAGAATAGTCTGGAATATTTACAGACTATCGTTATTGGGGAAAACCGTATTTTGTAGGTAATAAATGAAATAAAGGAATGAATTTATATAACTAAAATAAAATAAAAATGAGTAACTATTCAATATTTTATTTTTTTATGTTTCTATTACCCGTATACAATATTTTGTGTCTCAACTAGAATAAAATAGGAATAGCCACTAGTTAGTAGGTTGAAGCTTCTAAAAATGTTTGCATGTTTCATAGTTTTTATAAATGATCAAGCCTCCTCGGAAATTTTGCGCACCCCCAGGTTGATAGTCATCGGTGTAGATCAACCGAGTATAGATATCTATGATATAATCTGAATAAGATTTTAAATATACTCTATAACTTGGCAAGAAGTGGACTTAAAAAGACTTAACTGCTCCTAAGTTGAACTCCTCTGAATTTAGCAAAAATAAAATTAAGATTTATAAAATTATATTTCACGGAGAGCTCCGTGGTACAAAATCGAAAATGTGAATAAGTCGATGAAAACTATGTCACGCTGCACTGTAGAAACAAATATAATATTTATACAATCCTGTTATCACAATAAATTCACATTAATCGGTTTATGAAAATAAATGTCCACACAAGTATGTTACACTACAGAACAGCGTACCGTACATAAAAAAGATCTTTTTCCAAACCACCAAACAAAACAAGTACACATTTATGTTTATTTCTTAATAATTAGATATCTAAAATAAATAGAATAACTTTTTTCAGTTATATATCATAGTACTCATAAAATACAATCATTAAATTTGTAAAAATATTTGATGAATTTATATTTTACTATATTATTAAAATTACTATACATGTATATTTATATTACTATATTAAAATCCTACCATCATTAACCTCATGTCTTTAATCATTGTAAGACGAATAAGAAACTGAAAATAATTTTAAATCTGAGATTTTATCACGACAGTAACATGTATACATTTTCAAAACCAGATTTATAATACTTTTAATAATGTTTATTCGCAAGTATACAATTGTCATAACTAGAGCAAAGACTTTCATGCACTAAAAAATCATCAAATATGCATTTAAAAATATGCACTTATGCATTAAAAAATTAAAAATATGCGATTAAATATGCCCTTAAAAAAATTAATTTTATTATTATTCTATATAAAATATAAGTTATAATATGTATGTAATGTTGGATCCTATTCTTCTTAATTATTATTTTGCACAAAAAAGGTATGTTAAAATAATTGTTGAATTATTCTCAAATATTTACCTTACCTAAATTAGAATTGCACTGAATTATTAACATTTCTTTGATATTTTCAAATAGCAGAGAACGTCTTTTATTTGTCAGCAAGTTCTTATATCGCGAAAAACTTCGTTCGACGTCCATTGACGTGATCGGTGCATATTTGAAGTAAACCATTTCACTAGCATTCAAATCTCCTAATTCATCAATGTTTTCCTCAGTGTCATTTAAAATATTTGAAATTATACGAAGCGTATTGAAACCTTTGTTTTTTTCTATTACTTTTTTAAGTTTTTCCACTACTGATTTTATACTCTTCGAGTGTGTATCAATTATGTTCATATCGTCTATCATTCTGTTTACAATGTTAATTTAATCGACTAGTTTTAATCCACGTTTTTCAAGCTGGGTAATCGATTTAGATATAATTCCAAACTTGGCTGTAATACAAATCACGTTTGCGTCTAATTGTCATCCAAAATATTTTTTACTTTTAATATAGAAGCTGAATCGTCATCCAACTTCATAAAAACATTTGGAATGCTTTGTATATGTTTACAATAATAGTCTGTTGCATCTAACCACGTCTCTCAACGAGTAATTATAGGTTCAGGGGGAGCATTACTTCAGGAGCTTCGTTTTTAAAAATTTGGACTCGATATGGTGCTTTTAAAAAAGTTTTTTTTAACATTTGAAATTAGTTTGTCTACTTTTGGAAACATGTTACAAACCTCCTCTGCAACCCTGTAAAGACCATGAGCCAAACATGTAATGTGGACCATTTTAGAATAAAAAAACTTTTATTACAGATGCCGATTTAACCATATATGGTGCTGCGTCACTAACAAAAAGTAAAACATCGTTATGCTGAACACCGTTGGGCCATAATAAAGCTATTGATTTATCAAATAACTTTGCTCTTGTCGAGTGATTAACTTTTTCCAACACCTCAGATGTCAACAACATAATTTCTCCAGGACAATCAATTTCTAGTGTACCAATTATTACATTAGCTACATACCTTCCATTGCTGTTGGTAGTCTCATCAATTGACACCCATATTTTTTTATCCTGGACAGTGACCCTTATTTTATCCATTGTCTGATTGTCTGATTGTAACAATCGTTTACATAATATTTTCGAAGTGTCGATTCGTCAGGTATATCTCTTTGCATATATTTTTCTAAAAAATTCTTAAAATGAGTGTTTTTTTAGTTTATAAAGTGGTATACTTGCAGATAGCAAAGTTTGACATAAATCTGAATTGAATTCCGATAGTTTTGATTTTTGATTTGTAACCAATTGTTGCACATTATTTGTTTTATTGTTTTCTAAACGTGCTGCACTTCTGATGTGTTTTTCAGTTTTTAGGTGTTGTATGATACTAAAACGTTTTTTGCTTGCTACTTTCACGTTACAGATTTTACAAAATAAAATAAGATTATCAGTTGAAAATACAGATTCACCAAACTCGATTACAAAATTACGCAAACGATAAGTTTTTGTCGATTTTTCTTTTAGCATATTGATAGAGTGACAAAAATTAAACAAATGTTCGTTATATGAAAATTAAACATACAAAACTATAACACACACGCGATGAATGTTCTAGAACTAATGCGAATCTAATCTACCCACTGACTATAGACACTTGATACTATCGTTTTTATACCACGTACCTACTACTCGTTAAAAATACAAAAATAGACATAATAAATACCTACTAACCATTATTATTATTTCAAGATAACATTTATCTTTATCGTCTTTATGAGTTTATAACAATTGTTGACATTAGTTCATGAAAAATATTCACCAAAGAGCTTGATTTTCGATAAACCATCAAAATATGCACTAAAAGCTTAAAATATGCTCTTATAATCAAAAATATGCCCCTTAAACTAAAAAATGTCCAAATATGCAAAAATATACATTAAAAACTTTGAGTATTTCATCATAAACGTTATGAAATGAATTTTGTACTTAACAAGCATACGATAAATTGAACCAGAAAAAATATGCAAATGCATGAAAGTCCTTGCTCTAGTCATAACAAAAACGACCAATGATAAGTGTATGAGAAGTTGCTTACGTTAGGTTAGTTAACATTCCTTAAAATTATGAAAACTGTCCTTTCATACCTGTATTCACAGCCTTTATTAAAATTAATGCTATAATGGAACACATTTTATTTTTAATACGTTCATTTTTTAGTAATTCCTTGATTATAATATTCGACATGTACACTGAGATAAAAGATAAATGTCTGTTGAAAGCATTTCTAAACAGTACTTCATGATTTAAATAAAAAGCCGGTTGGTTGCAAAATGAAACAATAATTGAAAGTTATGATTACACTATGTTAAATTGTAATGAATAGTTTAATTATAATTAAATCTAACTAACCTAATTTAACCTAATTTAATTTACAAAATATGAAATTATACATTACTTTGACACCAAAAATATATTTATTCGAATTATATTTTACAAGTTGATTTATTGTACAATAAAATTAAAAATATTTTTGATGCAATAAAAATGAATGGTACGTAAAAAAAATGTACCTTAAACAAATTGTTATTCTTCGATATTTTATTTAATATGTACAACCAACCATAATTGCACAAAATTAATGTACTCGAAACATTGGTACAGAAAAAATAGCAAATAAATATTTTATAATTGTATCGCAACACAAGCGTAACATTAGTTTAATTGTGTTACATGATAAATATATTTCAAACTCTATTGTGTGTGTTACAGATGATGTGTCTGAAGGATTGTCAGATCCGTCGCCCTGGGAGGACAGCCGTTTAGACGAGAGGATTTTCGCGGACACTCCGAACTATCTGACGTACCAACTGAACCACAAGAGATATGCGGTACCTTATCACCCAGTGGCCAGGTTGAGGGCCAGCCAGACGGCAGGTGTAGTGCTACCGTACGCGATGATCGCCAACAGAAACTACGTGAACGACGACGGAAACCGATGTAATATACTCTCATAGTCTACATAAATCTTATAATATCATCCTAATGATGAGGAGATTCGTGACTTGTGTATTCGTTTAAAGAAGTCCAAGACATTTCTATCAGTACATTATGAATCCGTACCAGATAACCATGAAATGAAATTCGAAATTCATTTTTTTTACATATATTTACGTATTTCGATATGTTCAGATGATAATTCATGCGTGTTTTATTGTCACCAGAAAGAAGAAAAATTCAAATAATTATATAAAATCAAAAAATGTATTATGATAAAAGTAATAATGAAATTTATAATTTGTTTGCATATTTTAACATTTTTAATACAAATTCGAACGCTTATCATGACCTCTTTTTGAGCTATAACTTACGAATTCTGATAATATCGTATACATTTTAACGTCCGGATGAGATACTTCTGTTATCTCGAGCTGTATGTCATGCACGCGAATACGAGCGTGTGCGTGACATACGCGTGAGTGTGCCACCAACAAATCGTACAAAATTATTGACAATTATTCCGGACGAATTTCGCCCACTCGATTATTATATTATATTAATATCAAAGCGTTAAAATAATAACACGTCGCCGTGTTACGATAAAATAACTACTCGTGTTCTAAATAAAAATAATTATTGTTCGATCAAACTCTAAGGTACATTGTGAATAATGCATACGACTATAGGGGTGTTATTTTAACGTCAATAAGTATAGTAGTCGTATTTCGAGGCAATCCTAGAAAATACTGAGCAGGAAAAACGGCTTATTTGCGTGATGAATATAGAATTATGATTGAATTGCATACAATCCAGTAGGTCGATGGACTGACAATAAAAAAGTTCAGAAGATGAGAAAAGGACATAATAGAATACAGTCTTACAATTTTTCCACCCCCTTTATTTTGACTAAGTGAAAGTAACAGCCGGAAACGGCGTCATCATCAAATGCCCCTGACACTTAACTATTTTTCGGATTTCATTTTCTACTAATGCTTTTTAACTCGAAAAACAAATATTATATTCTGTTATCGAATTTAGGACGATAATATTTTATCACTGTACATAAAACATGGCAAAAGCTAAGAACAAAAATTACACTTCACTTTTAACATTTTCGAATTTACTAAAATGGTAATGAATAATTCTTATACTTTTCGTGTATTTTACAAAATGAATACATTCGTTTAGTTGATAATTTACAATAGACATTTCTTTAAATTAGCGTTTTAATAACAAAATTTCGGTTTTGAACAATTTTATTAGATTCTATCGCTGAAGCGAATTCGATACAACAGCAACTTATATGGCTGCCAAAATTGAACTAACCTTAATGAACCATCTGTAAAAGGGCTAAGAATAATTTTCCTTTCTTGTCGCTTATTCTCATCATATTCACTTACACCCATTGCAATGCTTTCAATTGTCGATAATAATTAACACTTAGTTTCTTCTTCTTCTTTTAATTAACAGCTTCGCGGACTATTTACGTCCATCGGGGCCATTAATATTCCATTCCATCAATCCCTATCCTTCACATCCCCTAGTTACATATTTTCATGGATCATTATTAAATATTTTTTTTACTGCGTCCTTCCATCTGATTCGGAGTCCTTTTATAAGACTTAGTTTCATATAATTTAATTATATTTACAAAAATATTATGTCTATGGGTACTCGTTATTTGTTTATTCAAAAAATAATTTAAATAGTTGTAGGTTTTTTGGTTTTTCGTAAACATAAAAATTAAATGGTTTTTATTATGGAAGCGGTTTAATGAATAGAAACAAGTAGCGTAACTGATAAATAGAATGTATGACGTCTGACTTGTAATCAAATAGGTACATATTACAATATAATTATACTAAATATTTTTAACCAAATGTAAATAAATATTATACTATATATATTACTATACATTATAAATCAAATTTACACAAAAAATAATTTTTTATTCAAACGATCGAGTAGTGATTTAATGCTATTGTTTGTGTATGTGTATTAATGTGCCCGGCGAATACAATTAAATTAATTAATTAGTTATATATATATATATATATATATTGTTATAATTTTGGTTTTCTACATTTATATAACACAGACATCTACAGAAAATATTGCCGATAAAATTTGGTTTTTTTAGCACCAAAAATGTAAATGCATTATAATTTTCATCTGTAAAACTCATTATTGATGTAATATTTTAAAAGATTATAAAGTATATTTCCTCGAAACTTGGAAAATAAATTAAAGATGAATTTAAACAACTTTCTGGTGCAAATACTTGTTAAAAATAATTGAGTTTTTATCAAAATTTTAAATCTAAACACAACTTCTAGTATCAGCACGCAATATGACAGCTACTTACGTAGTAATATAGAAGCAATAAATGTACCAAATAATAGAATTTTTCGATTGGGAAACAAAAATAGAAAATAACGATTTATAGTTCTTGATTATTTGGTACAACCTTGAGAGATGCACCATTTTTTATCACTTAATACGAGATAACTCGAAAACCCAAACGTTATATAACCGAGAATTCAATGAAGATCAAAAATGAATTTATGATTTCATTTATTTCAGTTGATTTTTGTTTAACTATTCGTAAGAGAAATAACTTGACATTTTGTTTCGTGTTATCCTATTTTTGTATAGAGATATTCATTTCAATTTATGTGCACGTATTCGTCTAATATGCTTTAATAAAAATTTGACCTTTTTATAGCACAAGCTACTGTGTTTCTTTTTCATACCATTTTGCAATAAATTGAATATTGTAAAAAAATTTCAAGTATTAAATATTTTACTAGGAGGAAAATGTTTTTTTAAAAAAATATCGTTAAATAACCAATACTAAAATATTTATACGAACTATTTAGGAAATCGAATACAAGTTAAAACTGTAAGTTAAAAACTAATTATTATATGTGTACTGTTTGAGTCAATATTAGAATAAATTGTTTTAAAAAAATGTTTTTACTAGGTATTTGATTGTGGATGAATTCCAATGTGCCATGGTTATCCGATCTACAATATTATTAAATCTATGATAAAGATACAGTTTATTTTTTAATAATGTATAACCTATATACAATTTAGATAATTTATTGAAATAATTTTAATAATCAAACTTCATTAACTCCTTAGTCATATTATTTTATATTACATAATTTGTATTCTTTATGCATTTTTTTTCTGAATTATATTAATTTTGGACTATGTGTATATTATTTCACAAAAAATCATATGGTAAAAGTTAAAGCTACTCAACAAAACAGTTGTTTATTATTAATAATTAGACTCTGGCATAATTATTTATTTATATTTTTAATTTAAAAATGTAGTTATAAAAATATTATTTTAGTTTTTATCGCGTAAGGAATAGGTATAATTTCTAAAATTAAAACGTTTACTGATGTTGATCATCCATCTCATTTACATAAAAGTATGTTGAATTGCCTAGCAAAATCTCCTACAGATACTATAAGCATAAGAAATATTGGAATACTAATAATTAAATACCGGAGTAAAAATTTAAATTTAAAACAATATCAAAAAAGGTAATAACTATTCGATGTTTCATTGTAATTTTTATTAAAAACTATAAGGTCTTCAACTATTTAAAATTTGGGCTGTGCTATTTTTTATTGTGAGTTTTATTCGGTAACATATTTTTCTGAAAAATTATTTTACCTGTGATAAAGTTGTTTTTTTAAAAATTCTTAAATAATAATAGACCATAAAACACGGGTTTTTATTATTACAGAGCATCCTAATCATTGTACTTAAAAACAAACCAAACTGTGACAGCGTTTGTTTGTGTCACATAGTGCAAATAAAATATTCATATTATTTTCGTTTCTAAAAATATTGACTAGTGGCTTTTTGACGAGAAAGAAACAATGTTTTATGTTATATAAAATAATAAATATCAGACGAATGATCAAACGTGATCAACAACTATAAATTGAATGTGACATTAAATCATCTTATTCATACGCGAAATAAACTGTCAATACTAATGCAAGTTTTTTTTTTTTTTTTGTACATCTATCTGTGATTACACACACACACTCTAATACACACACAAACAACTCCCAAGGGCGCACATATGAAATTTAAAAAGGTTTTGATAGTAATAAAAAATAAATTAAAAAAATTATACTTTAAACAGCCATATTTTTCTTATTAAATAATACTGTAATATATTAAAATAATAAATAATATGTACGGTAATCGGCTTTTTACCGTTTAAATTACAGTCGAACCAGTCTGGAAGCCAACTGCAGCCGAACTACTGACAGTGCTGATGAATCGTAGAAAGAACACTGACACTGGTATGGACAACACCAACTTCATGCGGTTCGGCATCAGTAAAAGAACTCGTTTCAATTATTATTAAACAAATCTTCACGCACACGCGTCTTATATTTCTGTAACTGTCCTTGTGGGCTATTCTTAAATAATCTTAAATATCTTTAATAGTATAATTATTTTGACATTACTATTGAACAAAAAAAAAAAAACAACAATTATAAATATAATGTCATAACTGGTATTTTTATTTTTATTTTTTTATTTATTAGATAATTTAATTGGTTTTCTTTAATAAAACATTTTTTTTTCTAAATATCTCATAATATTCATAATATTATACAAAATTTTAATAAAAACAGTATAAGATATCAATATCTACTCATATTCACATTCATATATTATTTAGTATTCGTATTATAATATATTTAAGAAGGTTTTAATAAAACCATAAAACCGATAAAATCGTTTTATCATTATCATTATACGCTGTACACGGTAAACGAGTCATGAACGCATAGTTCATTTAAATCAAAACGATTTGTATGAGAGCTCAGATTGCTAGTGTATAAACCTCTGAAAGTTATAACATTAAAATTCGGGCCTAAAGAATGGATTTCATTACAAAGACAGACACAATACTGGAAAAATACCTTATTATATATACTCGTACATATAAATACACTTATTTTCAGTGTGAGATAGTCTCCACATATAAAGTATATTATTTTAAACTAGGTATAAAAATTACTCTCGATTTTTAAACAAGGAATAACTAATTCTTAATATAGAAAATTAACTAAATATAAAATAAACAAAAATATTAAAAACAATATATTTCTCGTAACATTTGTATTCAACGAGCGACCAATGAACACATTTTTGCTTACTAAATTCACGAGAAGAACGAGAAGAAAAAGAATATAATATACAGAAGTAATTGACAAAAATATTTAACGTCAACATAGTACGACACATGTAATTCTAACGGATATTAACTGTTTCGTTATTATGGAAAAATTTAACGAATGCGACAACCGTGCCGACAAATTCGACAAACTCGTGTCACATAGGAAGTCAAGCAAAAACCTTCTGATTTATGATCGTTGAGCCGTAAAATATTTACGCCATTCTCCGGTGACATAGACTATGTCATATATCTTATACATCTGTTATTCTCACCAGTGTTTGAAACACAAATCTCCGGGAAGATCATCCCATAACGATACGCTATTATTGTACATAGAAAGAACTGTCATACAAAGGACATGATAATTTAAAACATATAAATAATATATTAAGTATTTTATATAAATATTTATGTATGTGGTATATAATATTATAATTAGGCGCATATTCGACTTATTACTATACAATAGTAGATATATTTGTATAAATACCGACAATGCGAAAGTAAATATGTAAAGAGGAACTTTCATTATTGTTCTATACAAATAGAAAACAAACACAATACACATAGATTATTATAAAATTGCCATGAAAAACTAGCCAACGGTTATAATCATAATAAAAACTATAATAACTTATGCGATGTATGGTGTCAACATAGTTCAAAGAAACACCTTCAGATTATAATAACAATTATAATATACAAGTTTGAATGAATAAAAAAAATATTCATGATCAATTTAAAATATTAAAACTTCATAGATTAATCATTTTGCAAGAATTCGTATGAAAAACATGACTGCATTTATAAAAACAAAGTATTTTGTACACCTAGATGCAGGTAGTACTAAAAAAATATAATTATAAAAGAATATAAAGTCTTCAATTGTTTAAATTTAACTGTCTTTTTCAAAGTGTCTTATATCAGTGATTAATTTTTTAGTACAATTAATCATGAACTATAATTTCTTATCACAGAATCGCTGCTTGAACTCGGACATTGTCCTAGACTTACAATAATTTTTTGTTCAAAAAGTAACACATAAACTTATAATTTTATATCGTACAAAAGAGAGACACCATACTATACAATATTCACTAATAGTTATAAAAGGTATGATAATATTATGAAATAACTAACAATATAATTTATATAAACATGATATTATACGATGAGTACGAGGTCATTATATGGAATCCAATACACCTCCTGAGAGTTTACTTGCGTACAAATTTATCACCTGAAAAAATTAATGAATTTCATTATCATATATAATTATTTATAATTGATTAAAATGTTATAATTTGCATAATTATTTTAATATTAACTTCATGAAATTAAAATATTTAATTCCTTAAACTTTAAAATTATGAAATTATATCATCATAAATATCCAAAACTTTGAAAATGTTAAATTGAAAATGATGCAATAATTCTTAATCGATGATTCGTAATTGATAAGTACAATTGATAGACTGATAAATTAAAACAAAACTATAACTGAGCAAGAATTTGTCTACATCCCCAAAATAAGAATAACTTACCCAGTAAGTTTAAAATTTTATTTTGAAAAGTAAATTTCCCCCTAATTCGAATACAATTTAAAAGTTAAAACGAAACACACATACAATCACATACAGTCAAATGTATTACTCGTCGAATTATTATTATAATAAAACGAATTTTATTGTTACTCCTGTCATTGATTTTGTGTACTTTTGGTATTGTAACAACAACAATACATCAAATAATGTTTTGCAAATTTAATCATCAAATTTTGTAATCTGAAATGAACAGTGCAACTGGTACGAATACTTAATATAGAGTTAAACGACAGTAACTACAGCCGTACTGACATAAATAGAAAAAGAACCAATAGATTCACATTCCGTCTATATAATCGTATCAGTATATATGTACTTTTTTATTCTTTTTATTTAAAATTGAGTACATATTTTGTGCAATAATTAAAAAAAACGATCACAAATAAATAAATAAAAAAAATTTTTCTTATTGTCTTAAGAGAAGAGAAACACATTTATTAATAGAAACTAATGCATGAACCTAACTACGAGCACACTCATTAATACAGTTGTATGAAAGGCCTTACCTTATAGATCAGAGCGTATTGGTCCCGGGTCTGAACCGCTCCAGCCCTACAACGACGAATCGCGTACACCGTTTTGGGTACGTCGACACTACGCGACAACTCGAATTCCCTGATGGCTATGTCACAAGCTATCAGTGTGCCCGTCCTTCCCGTGCCAGGACTGCAATGCACCACATGCGGACCACTGTTAGTCTTCATGTGCGACCTGGCTTCCATCAGGAATGCTAATATTGTACCCGGATCAGACGGAACACCCTGCACTGGCCATCCACCGTACCATAGGTGAGTCACGTCCCTCCACAGATTTGTCTCCAAGTTCTATACGGAAAAACAATCACGTTACAGTTTCATTATAATAATAATATCGCGAATCGTCGACCATTCAATATTTATTACTAGTTCCCGAATTTCAAAGTAAAATGCATCTTTTTTTGGATGACCTTAAACAATGTTTTCCAAACACATAATTAATTTTATGTAACAGACACTTCAAAACCGAAATTTTTATAATGCATATTCTCGGCTTTTTTTTTGCATTTTTCCATATTTTCTTATTATAAGAGCATTTTTTAATGGTTATCGGTCATTTTATTTATTTTAATGTATATATTTGTATAGTATACGAGTATATTATATAGTATTTTTACATATAACAAATTTCAAATGTAAATAAAAACTTTCAAAAGCACCTTCTAGAGTTTTGAAATTTATATTGATGGGCTCAACTTTTTCTTTACCAACTCAACCAATACTGACATGTTGAAATCTTGGATAAAATTGTAGTATACTGCTGTGAATATTTTCAGTTTGTTAAAACAGTAATCAATGGACTTAAAGAAAAAAATGCCAAAGCTATCAAATTAGCGGAACATTAAATGCCATTTTCAAGGAAAAATAATCAAATTTAACATTTATAAAAGCCAACCATGGAAATATACAAGGCTGTATAACTTCTAAAGTTATACCTTTAGCTAAAAAAATGAATGTCGTAAATGATGCCAAAATTTGTATTTCAAATAATATAACTATTTATGAAAAAGCAATAAAGAAAAAAATTCAAACATTTTATAAGGTAAATAAACCTCTCTAACAAACATATCAGAATTAATACCAGACAATATTTGCCACTTCAAATATGCTTCTCAGTCAATACCATCTTCGCCAGTCATAAATTAACATTTTCAGTATTCAGATTATTTTTTAATAAAAATTTAAATTATCTAATAATTTACTAATATACTATAACTATTATACTAATAAATATATTTATTAGTATAATAAAAAAAATAAATGAAAAAAAAAAGTTCAAGTTATTTTTCAATAGCATTTTTGGCTGTTTTTAATGCATTATTGTATGATTTTTAATACATTTAAATCTGAGCCATGTTTATTATATATTGTTTTGTATATAGGTAAGTAAGAATCATTTTGTTTGGTGGTAATATGGATAGAATCAGGCATACAGTCCGAATATTATGAAGACCTTACCCACATCTTAACAATATTTCTATCAGAAATAACGTTATCCCGGAAATAATACTCTATAAATAATAATCCCCTAAATATTCAATTGAATATTCGTTCGTTTATGGTCCCTTTAAAACGTAAAACCAATGGATTCGGTGCATTTAAAAGCCATACGTCAGTACTCATATTGCTTTATTCAGTCGTACTATTTTGATCTGTTGATAGATAGTTGGAAAGAAGAATATAAAATGTTTGAATGAGCAAATCACTTTTTAAGTTTTATGATATTAGCCACTTAAAAAATTACTCGTACAAACAAAAAAAAAGTGAATTAAAGAACATAAATGCCGAATAATTGAATTTTATATATTAGCTTACTACTGTTTGACTTTACTGTTCGAATTTATATGACGTATAGATACCTACTATAATCACTTCAATTTTTTATTATAATATATTACTATTTATATATTACTTATCAGAATACCTGTTTTCAATTATACTTTACGTATGTATTTACATGACTGATGTCCTTCCCAAAGAATTAAATTATTGTTTTCTCAAATCGTAGTAATCTCAACATTATAGTTTCTCTTTAATATAACTTATATGTTTAAATACATAAACTTGACAATGTACTTTGATTATAGCAATATTCAACTATAAAAAATATTCTTATACTTTCAGTGATATGAGTATTTGATATTTACACTACAGTTATATATTTGTAAGCGTAAATATTATATTATCGAACTTGCCTTTAGCTGCAAATTTGATATGATTAACTTATCTTTGACTTCACGCTTCTTCAATGTTACTTGATAATCACCAAATAACCGATGACAATCTACTACTTCAGAAGGTGGCAAATAATCAGCACATCGTTCCTGAATAGAAAAATAATTTGAATGTTAAAATATTGAATACTTAAGTAAATCGTAAATAATAAAAATAATGCTTAAGAATATTTAAATATGCATGATTAATGTTTAATAAAATAATTTTTAGTTTTAAATTATATAAAACATACTGCATGTTACATCATAATAAATTCTACAGCTATTAAAAATAACATTATGCTATACACCCGTATAATAAAAGTAAAAAGTAAATGGTAATATCAATTAATAAAGGTATAACAAACATACAGTAAATTTTGTATATGTGTTTCATATAACATAAAAATATGATGCAACATGTTATGAGTTTTTTAAACCATTAACATCAAATTTAAATGAAAATGTATTATTGTATACAAGTTTTTGTCGCACTGTGACAGTCACACCCATAATTCAATAAATGCCAATATTTATAATTAATTAGTCCAAAAATATTTTATTTAAATTAAAAAAAGTATTTTTTAAATCACAAAATAATATAAATTCAAATACAGGTCACGTACAGGTATAGAAAACCTAAAAATATCATCAATATACATTACTTTAATTTTAAAATATGAGTTAATAACCTTGACTAAAAATAAACCGAAATACATTTAAATTTATTTAATATATTTCAATTATTAAGTTTAATATTTAAACGAACACAACAAAATTTAATTTTATCATGTGAAACATCTCAATATAACTTTTAACTAAAATGATTTGTATTCATTATAATTATATACTGACATTAAAGTTAAATACTTAGACTGTAATAGGTCAGAAAAATTAAATAACAATGTATATAACTTTGATAAGACACAAATATAGTAATAAACAATAAAACAATATAAAATGAATTCATCACACATTTCTATGTTCCTAAACCAATTAATAATTTTAAACTGTATATAGAAAAATTTTAAATAATTATAGTATGTAAACTATTTTTTAACAAGATTTTATGTGTGAAAATTGATTAAGATTTATAATATAATTATAACCAACCACAGTTTAAATATTTCGTTTCAATTTACAATCGCAGACATATTTAAATTGATATTTTAACCTATTATTTGTATATTAAAAAGGAATAAAAAAATTCGATTACATTTTTATACTTCTTAATATTTAATTTAAGTGAAATTTTATTGTAATTATAATTAAAAGTAAATAACATTATGGTGTATTAAGGGTACAAATATTACAATTGTGTATAAAATCGTATATATTCGTATACATTGTATCATTTTTGATTAATATCTACAAAATATGAAGGAACAGTTGAGCAAGAAAAAAACATAAATAATTAGTAAATATTTGAAGTATAAGAATTAAATTATTATTGAATACTTACGTTGTATAAAAATATTTTAAAATATTACGCTTTTAAACACATGATTTATTATTTATACTAAAAATAATGTAGATCACTTGTTAATTGTTAAGAAAATTTTTGGAAATTGTATAATAAAAGTTCTTTCGTTTTATAAATACTTGTTTTTATATGCAAAGTAAATTAAAAAAAAAGTATATCATAAATGTCCAATTTCATTAATTTATATAATTATTTATCGTATATATGTAAATTAATACTTAAAATATTTTCATTATAGTTATATGCAATATATTTAAATTAAGTTTATTTATAGAAAAAAAAAAGTTATTGCTAAAAACTATAAATGTAAAATATGGATGGAAATCTCATTACAGCATACAAACAATATTTATCGATTTTTAGAATGTCATACGAAGGTGAAAAATTATTTTTAGTACTGAAACGTGTTATAAAATGGTAACAGTTAAATACTAAATAAAATAAATTACCACTATTAACTGTAACTTCCAATATAATGTAATTTAATACAAAAAGTTAGAACTAATGAAATAAATAATAAAATAAATAAATACTATAGAAATAAATAAGATCAAAAAAATATTGAAATAATAAAAATGCAGTTTTATGTAATAAATTTTAAAATTGTGTAAATATTATACTAATAAGAAAAATAAAATTTTTATAAATTTGAATTTTAGAAATTGTCATAAGTAATTTATAATTGAAATAATAAAATGGATTGTGTAAATTATTAATAACGTAAATAATGTAATTATAACTTTTGTCATATTTAAACTTTCCATGTTTAAGAATTTTGGATCCATGAATATAAACATATTTTTTTTTATTTAAGAAATGCAATAGGATATTATTTGCTTCCGCTATCTATATCTAGTGGTGTCAATATGAAAGCACATGAATATAAATATAAAATAATATACAATATATATGTATTACACAATCCGAACAAATCTGATAAATTAAGTACTTAATTATATTTAGGGAAATACTCGTAATACGCTTATTACGATCGACAAGAAATTATTCTTACATTTCCGATAAAATAATGATACATACCTACATAATGCACATTTAGGTTTACAGGGATAATCATAACATATTAAAAATAATTTTGGCACAACAAACAAATAATTCAAAAATACGTACACATATTTAATATATGTAATATATAACTGATTAAATTTGACCACCTTTTTTCTTCTTAATTAATTTCATAGTAATTTTAAATTATATTTTTAATAAATACAATTTGGTTTTACAATTTAAATTAAATTTGCTCAACAGATTTCAAAATTTACAATGATCAATCGTGTGAATTATAGATAATTAATACACAATTATAGATGGTATGATAAAAACGAAGCATTTTAATTGGATGAAATTAAGTCCCAGATATATTTTAAACATTCAATCAGTATTCTTTAGACAAAGAAAAGAACTACCGCTCTAAGTGAATGCATACATAATAGTCAACAATTTATGGTTACATAATTAAATAAATTATTTTTCGGTTGTTAGGAAATTGTTTATAATGCATTTTTGTTATCTAACATCACATAATCAAGGTTTCATATTAATACATTACTAAAATGTATTTGAGAAACATTTTAAACATATGATTCGACAAAATTATTGTGATATTTAAAAAAATTATGAGATTTCGTATTTGTTCTCCTACATATATCCTCGTAGGCTTTGAACCCTAGGGGTCTATAACCTATATATGAGTCACAATTTATCATACGAATTTTAAATTAATAATTAAGGTATTGTATTTATAAGGTAAAATTTGTATTCAAATTTTTAACGGCCGTCAATACGGCAGATTATAAGCATTTATGGATAAAAAAAATAAAGTAAAGTAATAAAAATTATTATATCGACAAACAAAAAGAAAAAAAACAGTTAAGAAGTATAATATTTTAAGCAAATGTTAGTTCCTATATTTTTTAAAAATATTATTAATGAATTTAGATGTATGATGTATTTTATAATTATATTTATATATATATATACATTTTTGAGAAATCGCGATATTTAATTATACTCAATAATATTTATTTAATTATCGTTTAAAAAATAAATACAATTTAATAAAAAAAAAAAAAGAATAAAAATATTATATATTTAATATCAACATTTAAATTTCATAGAAAAAACATTTTATCGCAAATATTTAATTCTTAATTATTTTTACATATTGTTACAAATAAATACTATTTTTATTCTAAGTTCTACATAATGTACATTTCATCGAATAATTACTTGAGATAAAACCCATGGATTTATAATTTCTTTACTACTTATTTTTACAAACAGTTTTTTTTGTTTACATTTAATATTAAAATATTTAAATTTGACGAGCTGCACATTTGATCAAGTATAACTTACCACTCCTTTCTCAGTCAAACTTGTAACCATCATGATTACTCTAGTATTTTGTTCCCAGATCATTTGCCAGAAATCAGGCAGAGTAGATTGCATAGGTGCTTGACAAGCGATATAAAACTTATCGGCACCTTTGTAACCCTAGAATAGTGGTTAATATTTTACTTGGCCATTTTCTGTAGTTAAATTTAGTGTGAAATATTACTTTGACAAAGTTGGCATTAATGTAATCAGAATTATGTCCAGAACCTCGTGGATTAAGCATAACTCTCGTTTCTGGCATAGGTATAACATTGGCATAACGGTTCTTAGTTTCGGCACCAGGTGGCAATTCATCTGGTTTGACTGTAATTACTGGTATGTTGGAAAACTCCTCGTCTATTGCCGGACGATCTTCCGAGAAGCTTATTAAGCCACCGAAATTCAACGAGTGCGAGACAGCAGACTATGAAAAAAAAAAACATTACTTAGTTTATGTCTATGGAAGCAAAACTTCAATCCAATTTCAGTACATCTTTCATAAAAATTGTAAAAATACTCCATCTTCTACTATCTCGTCTACTAGACCTACTAGCCCTGCTATCTCTTCTCGCTGGTACAGTCCGTCCGTACTTTTTCCGAAAGCAGCACCAATGGCACATTTTTTAATAATTTTTAGTTGGATAAAAAAAAGTTAAATGAGATTCCCATTAAATTTAAAATAACACAGACGCGGCAAATATGTACCATGTTTATCGGACGCAACAAATAAACTGAACATTTTAATTCGAACTGAATAAGTCATTATAATTCATTATTTTTATAACTACGACAAATTATTATGTAAAATGTTTATAATGCTTGACGGAGCAATTCATTTATCAATAGGCGACCTTTCTTTTTGACTAACACGACGAGAAACAAACATGTCAAGGAACAAATAATACGGGAAGCGATAAAGTATAATATGGTTTAGTGTGTGTGTGTGTGTGTACTGTATACTATATAGTTTGTATAAAACACTCACAAAAAGTAGGGGGAGAAAACCATTTTAAACATCACCATAATATAGTGTAATTGGTTTCATTAGTTCTCGTGCACGTACGACTCACATCTCGATTATTTTTTGTGGATTAATAGAAGTACGACGCAACGATAAGATTCAATAAGCAAAACGTTTTGGGCGTGGATGTGTACTATGTAATCATAGTTTTTGCAATTTGAATAAATTATCAAATTTAAAAAACAAACGACATACATTTTATTTAACTAGTAGAAAATGATCTTCATTATTTTGTCTCGAAAATTAACTATACACTGTATAGGTATATAATACACAGGTAATTCACTATTATTCATAAACATTTTATTTACAAATACTAATTGAAAATATTGATTTTATCTAATTGCACCATGTACTAGAGGGTTTGATTTTTATTTTAATTCCGGTAAAATGTTGAGTAAAGCTCGTCTTTTTTATAGGTAAATCATTATTCAATTTTCCATATTTTTAAACATAAATTATACTTTAAATTTAAATAAAACTTCTAAAATGAAAACTATATACTGAATAAAATTATATGATAATAAAGATCAATATAATCACACTATGTACTACGAATAGAAATGAAATACTTAAATATTGTATGAGTTAAATTAAAATGTTTAATAATTTGAGTTATGAAACTCATAATAGTCATAATCATGTAATATTTTAATATTGGGCACGAAATATTTCGAAATATCTCAAAAAATAATTTCCATTTATAATCATATCATAAAATAAAAAATTATAAATAAAATAAACTTATTTTATGTTCAATATATTTTCAATATCTTTTTTTTTTAATTAAATTTAAAAATAAATTATTTTTAGTTTTAACTAAAAACCGATTTCTCAAATTTGTCATTTATAAATTATAATAAAAATGCTGACTGATGAAATTATTAAATATTTTTTAATTATTTTATAGTATATTATATTTTGTATTTTTAAATAAAATATAATTTCATATGATTATTTTTAAATCTTTGATTAATTTTAACATAGTCAGATTTGAAATAAAATGTATCTACATGTACAAAATTAATATAAATTATTAGAACTTATATTCTTTTAAAATCAAATAGTTGAGATAATGAAATAAATTAGATTTCTACGTAGTCTAAGTCAGCGGTTCTCAATCTTATTGAGGCCACGATATCCTACAATGTCACCAACATTTTGAGCGACCTTTTTACTTTGATAACATTAAAAATAAGTGATAAATTAATATGATTTATATAACGTTTTTAATGACAATTCTAATTTTTTATAAATTGTAATTCTCAATATTTATTATAATGATAATATTTTCAAAACCACCTCACTAATTATTTCATATATTGGTGGCCTTATAAAGATTGCTAGCGACCTTTAGGGGGGTCGCGATCCCCAGTTTGAGAATCGTTAGTCTACATGAGAGTACAATTACATAATAATTTCTACCTGGCCACATACCATATCAGAATTTTTAAATACAATACACATATAAGTGTAACAAATTAAAAAAAAATACATACTGAGTCGTCAAAGGCAGGATTTCCATAAGATCGTTTTGATGCCCTTAATACGCCTTTTCTTCTGACGCTGTTATATACCGATATATTATCCATGCTATAGTCGTCCAATGATACTGGAGTACACCTTTGGCCATAGTTAAATCGTTTTTGACGTTTTCGAACAACTAACTAAATAATGATACAAGTAAATTAAATGTTATATAAAAATGATCAGAAATAAATTCATCAAGATACTTAGGGCATAATAAGTATAAAATTTGTTCACTTACCAAAATAAATACAAGAACAGAGCAAATTCCAGCTATGCATGATAGATAAATAGCAGCCTTCACTCTGGAATTTTGTGTCTCTTTTTCATTATTATTAACATTTTCTATAATTCGTTGCATTAACTCAACTCCTATCACCTATAACAGAATAGTGTTAAAATAATATCAAGTATTCATACATTTACTTATATTTTTTTTATTTAAATAGAAAATGTACAATCTGTATCATATGTACAATAAGCAAATTTAATAATAATAAAAAAAAAATGACATGACAATGAAATAATATGAGGAGAGAGGCTGTCCAATGACAGAGTACCCTCAGACATCATTTTGGTTAGGAATTTAATAAATCTTGGCAACATCGTCTTTTTGAACGATGGGGGAATTTGGTGTTCGGTGTTATCATTATGATCACTTAATATTTTTGTATTATCTGCATATATGGCAATTCGAATATTATCAACATTTGGTATGTCTGCAGTGAATATGTTATAACGGTCGGGAGATTGATCACTACTTCGTAAGACTCCTGCTTGAATTTTGAAGTAAAAAGAGAATGCGTTAACTTGTCTGACGACAAATGTGCGATTTGAGAGGTATGATTTAATTATTAAGTACAGTGATGCTAGTAGAAATTTTTATTTTGAAAAGTAGACCCTGATACTATAATCTATCAAACGCTTAAGATATATCAAGAAAAACGCCAGGAAAATATTTTTTTTTTTTTCAAACGAGAAAGATATTTTGTCTATAACCCTATGAATATATTGGGTGGTAGAATGCTTGAACCTAAATTCGAATTGATTATCAGGGATTATATTTTGAGTTTGGGTGATTAATCTGATTCTGCGAAGCAAAATGTTTTCCGATAATTTGGCCAACTCCGATAATAAATTGATTAGTCGATATGAAGGAGCCTCATTTTTGGATTTGTTCGGCTTATGTTGTTTATGAGTTATTATTAAGAACTTGCAGATTAGCGGGAAATAAGATAATTTTAGGATTGAGTTATATAAGTAGGTAAGGAACATTATAGATTTTTTAGGGCGAAATTTTAGTATTTTATTGGTAATTAAGTCGTAACCCGGTGACTTTATCTTTCAGTTTAAGTATGAAATATTTTATTTCGTTGTAACATATGAGTTTTACGGGAAGTGACTTTGACAGTGGCTGTCTAAAAATTTTAAAACATCGTCAAGATTGTTTTGATCAGGAGATATATTCCAATGAGGTGTAAAAATATTTGAAAGTTGAATACCGAAAATATTTGCATTTTTCTTGTCGGATATAGCTAATAAGTCATCTTTTTTAGAGGATATGGATGATTTTTAATTTTCATTCAAATTGGAGCGGTTTCCCACAAGGATCCATCATGTACATTTAGGACTTGATATTTTGACTTAAAATAGTCAGATTTGTGGGTTTGTATTTGTTTTTTAATTGTACTGAACATGCGATTTAGTGTTCGTTTGTCAGATGGGAGACTGTTCGTTGCCAACCAGAACAGATTCTGCATTTTTCGGCAATTAGTGTTTTTATACAGAGAGTAAGATAAAGAGAGGTAAGGTAAAAATTTCTTTTAACTGAGTAGTTTCAATCATTGAGTGTGTGAGATGAGTTAAAAACAGCGATTTATATTGAGGTAGCAAAGTTCTGGGCAGCATTTTCTATTTCATCTTTAATTTTCAGTGAGATTTAGATTAAATTTATATTATTTTCAAGGTGTGACATGAATTTATTCCAGTTTACTGGATCTTTTGATAGTGAAGTGTTAGGAGGGTTGAAGATAGATTGGCCATTAATGTTCAGAATAACTGGATTGTGGTCAGAGGTGATATAATTTGTTTTGTATATGCTGAAATGTAAATGCCTCGGAATGACGAATGAAAAAAGTCTAAAATGTCAAGATAACAGTTTTGGGGAACTCATAATTAACCAAATTTTAACAAGAAGAATGTTATTAAATGTGACATTATTGATTAGGTATATATCAGCAAACAAATATGAAATTATTAACAGTTTGTGTCACACACCAAGATTCTCTTGAGAAATGCAATTGTATTCAAAAAGCATATTAACGATTCTTTGCTTTTATACTTCATAGTTTCTGTCTTGTATTTATACTTTTAATATATTTCAATATACAAGAAACAAACTTGTATCAATAATATTTCATAATACGTTTTGTATCTTTATTGTACATACGTTTAATTTGTAGTCAAATTCATGCTTGTCCAATAAATTAATAAATTCTTCGTTTATGTAAGCGTTAAAATTTCCATCATCGTTAACTAAATAGAACTCCACGCTCACCGGACTTTTTTCATCATTAGGATCTAAGCATTTTCTTTCGTTAACATTTAGAAACCGAATTTGATTTTTCGTACGCACGCTGTAATATATTTATAAAAAAAAAAAAAAATGATGTTACTTGAAATAAAATACATTGCAATATTTTTGTAGTTACCTCTCTGTTCCACTTTCAAAAAGTTTGATGATAGCATCTTTCAGTTCGTCTTCACTCCCACATATATTTTTCATAGTTGAATTAACTATAACTTTTAAGAATGATTGAACGGCTGGTATATTTGGTTCTAAAGTAGTCGAAGTTAAGTCAACCACTGCTGGTTTTGGTCTTGAAGTAATTGGATTTGGCTTATTGGTAGTTGTTGTTATAAGTATCGGGTTATTCGTAGCTGTTGGTTTTTGGGTAGCTGTTGTTATTTCTGGTATTGGAGTAGTCGAGGTAGTAGTTGTTGTTGTTGTAAGTCTGGGGGTAGTTGTAGTGGTTGTTGAGGGACTTATGGTGGTCGTAGTAGTTGGTTTTTGGGTGATTGTAGTTGTTGTAGATGATGGTCTCAAAGTAGTTGTAGTTGTTATTGGTATCGGAGTGGTCGAAGTTGTTGTAGTTGTTATTGGTATCGGAGTGGTCGAAGTTGTTGTAGTTGTTATTGGTATCGGAGTGGTCGAAGTTGTTGTTGATATTGGTATTGGAGTGGTCGAAGTTGTTGTTGTTCTCATTGTTGGTTTTAGAATTATTGTTGTAGTTGTTGTAGTAGGCAAGGTCGATGTTGTTGTAGTTGATGAACTAGTAATGATTATAGGAACATCGTTTTCAGAAATATCAGATTCTGAAGTTAGCTCATTAACTGCTATGGAGCTCTGCGAAGAAGATTCAAAAGTTTTTTGGCCATCATCTGTATTATCATGACTGTCCGTTGAATTAGAATCGAAGTCTGTAAAAAACGTATCTGGGCCATTAGACCAACTGTATACTTGAGACGTATTTGATATTTCATTGGTTGGTAAGGGTAATTCTGTTGACAAAAACAAATATTAATTTTACGAATTACAGTCATTAGTATAGTAAACATCAAAATCCGAAGCCCTACCCGATATAGTTTTTTCTGAGATTGGTGGTACAATTTTAGTTCCATCACTAGAACTGGAAATCGGACGATTTAATGAAAACATATGAGTAAAATCGTCAATTTCCAGTGAATCGTGAGTATTCGTAGATTTTGTAATTTTGCCATCCAACTTAGTTTTAATACTTTCTATGTACTGTTCAGTAGTAGTTGAATGATTTCGATTACTCAAATCAATATCATGAGAAAATGAAAATGTTACATCTGAACTACTTGGTTGAACTCCAGTTGTTGTTATTGTTGGTTCTTTATTTACATCATGATATTCTGAATAGTCAAATAACAGTCCTGGTATTTTACTAATCATTTCGGTTGAAGTTGACACGATTGGCATTGTATGGTCTTCTGCACTTCCGGTGATTGGTACTTCTTCACTGAGTTGAACAATACTAGGTTGGTTTGTCGTCATTGTTAGAAGATTATCTTTTATAATCTCTTTTTTCAATATATTTTCCATTATAGGATTTTCAGACGAAGTAAATACATTTTGTTGGATACCTGAAGTATTATTGTTTTCTAGAATTGATTTATAAGATGTTACTAATAACAGATTTGAACTTTGCGATTCCGAAGGTGTTGTAGACGACGAGGGACGTAATGTTTCAATAACAGTTTTTGCGTTTTCAACATCGGGTTTTAGAGATCCATAAACTTCATACTTATTTTGATCAGTATCTCCACCCACAATAGTCGCAGTAGAATCGATCCCTTGTGGCACATGATTTTTTGGCGATGTTGATATTATTTGTAATAATGATTCTGTCGAAGTTATTTGTGGTGTTAATCTATTGGCAGTACTAGAATCATTAATAGACGACATATTTTGTACTGGTATTCCTGTAGTAAATTCTTTTGATTCGGTTACTACAGTATTATTTGAAATAGAAGTAGTATTTGAATTTTCCTCATTAATTTTTTGCAATCTCGTAGACCATGTAATGAATGGTTTGATTTTAGCAATTTGTTCTTGAGCATTTGTTACATTTGCAGGTTTTCTAAATAATTTATTTGTGTTGTTTGGTGCTTTTAAAGATGCTAAAGCCCATGCCGTAGCAGTAGGTGGAATAGGTTGTTGAACAGTTGTGGTCCCTTTTGGCGTAATCACTTTAACCGGTCTAATTTTATTTGATTGTACATTAGATGAGATAATATCGAGTGATTTATTGCCAGATGTATTGTCAGACTCTGTCGCATCAGACTCAGGTGGTCTTGTTTTAATTGTAGAAGAAGATATTTTTTGTTTTAAATTCAAATTTGATCTAATAGCTGGTCTACGAGAAGTTTCAGTTGAAGTTCCAAAATTGGGATGGTGAGTCGCTATAAGTGGTGGTTTTTTGAATTTGGGTCTTTGTTGTTCAACTTCAGTAGTATCCTGTATAACCGTAGTAGTATCAACCAAATCGTCTGCATTCAAAGCAGAAACAACATCTTCTTTTATGATTTGCTCAATTGGCTTAACTCTAATCGGTTTTTTATGACGTAACGTAGCTAGAAGGTCTGGAATTTCCGAAGTGGTTTGTTCATTCTGAAATCTCGTTTTCCCCCTATTTGTCGTAACACCTTTAAATCCATCTAAACGTTGTCTAGTTTTTCTCTCTCCATTATCGGTAGTTGATTTTTTTGTAAGGCCATCAAAAGATGTAGTAAAATTAACATTATCAACATTAGTTACATTTTCAGGCCCATCATATTTTTTGAAAGTCGAAGAAAATGAAACTTTGTTTTTGTTTATTGAAGTACTACTAACACTTCTCGTAGTTGTCGGACCGGTTCCATCGAATCGGTCAAAATTGGTAACGATTTCTCGGTGTCCTTCATTTTCTATCAAAGGTCTAATCGTAAACTTGCGTTTTTCCAATAATGTCTCTGTTGTTGTAGCACTATTAATTAATTCATCTTCGATTTGCTCTTCTCTGGCTGTTAAGGTCGGTCTTTGAGACGAAGTAGCTTCAAAATCTCGCAGTTTTGAAACTTCTGATAGTAAGGAACTCTTGGTTGCATCAACGATGTCGATGCCATCTTGACACAGTACGAAGGAAATGCACGCCAAGATCCAAACTAAAATATATAAAATTACAATACTATATTATATACATTTACATAATATTCATAAAACAATTAATTAATAATAATATTAATTACCTATCCACTCCGGATGAAACTTCATCTATACGCTTGAGTTATAAAAATATCCAACACGGGACATTCTTTAATGACGATAGTCATTTTTAGCCAATTTTGTTGATTTTAGACATTTTTACATCTGAAAATTAAAAATGTTATTAGAACTATTTTTACGAAACTTTAACATAAATGAAAATTGTGAGTACAAATACGATACAAAAATAAAATGTAAGTCAAAAACGTGTTGATAATTTGATTGCGTTGACTAAAGTACACGCGAAACACACATTCCTACAAAACACAATAAACCTAGCTGATAATACATAATTTTTTTCATATTATAAGTGGTGAAAAATAGACCTTGTGATGATAAAAAATTTATTTTTATAAATAAATGATTTATTGAAAGTACTTGTACATATATTATACAGGAAATAAAATGGACCAAAAGAATAATGAGAAACGGTTTCAATGCCATCCATTTGTCCCTGGTTAGTACATTAGTCAAACGTTTGCAATTCAAAACATGTATAACACATTGCCGGAAACTGGTACGCCTCCTTTTGTTTGATTTTTGTAAAAATGTTACTGATCATATAAAATGTCAACGAACGATCAAATGGAATGCGTATAAAAATCAGAATTAAATATTTTCAAAATATCACAGTGAAAAATGCTTCGCAAATTAGTTAAAAATATTGTTTTAAAGATTATTTAATTGACACGCATATACCCGTACTTTCAACATAATATTGTCATAGAATATTTTACCGTTGAATCATTTTGAGACATTTAATCGATACATGCTTTTAAATAGAATGGTTTTCCATATTACTCATATTCTCAAGGTGATGAGTTTGATGATTATTACATCAATATAACTATTTATTTTACGTTTTAAATATAAATTATTCAAACGGTTGTTTACTTGTACCACACATAATTATTGTAATTATAATTAATTCATGTAATTAATGTTATAAAACACGTGTTTAGCTATATAATAATAACCTACTAACCTTAAAATTATACTTTAATGAGTTTTAGTAATTATAATTGTTTTTAACATTTATATAATATAAGATATACGATAAAATGATTTTATTTTAGTGATAATAATTAAAAGATAATGAGTTCATTCGCTTGTTTAACCTCGTTGATTCGTCATCGTACAAACGATCTGGCTATTTATCAGTATATTTTATACACATACATTAACCAAACATCTGAACCGAAAATAGTAGGAGATCCAATGGTTGATCGAATGGATTTTTTTGATTTCTAGAGCGTAAAGAGAAAAATAATTGTTTACAACTGGACAATGCATTAGTATTCATCGAAGATACTATCCCAAGTGAATAAAAACTAAATAAATCAATAAAAATCGAATTGAATGGCCATGATTGGTTTTCTTTTTCTCCTTCGCCTTTCTCCCGACTATTTAGGGTCGATTACTCATATGTATTTATGTATTTATGTATTTTTATATATTTATTTAGTCTATTACAAAATCATAGTGTACGTATATTAAAAATAATAAATAAGATTCCATATGGATTTATTTTTAAAACGTAAGTATTAAATATAATTAATGTATGTAATTAAATCTAAATTACCGTGATTGGTATGTTATAATAATAATAATAGTAATAATAAAAATAATAATAATAATAAATAAATAGGTAATAATATAATTAATAATAATACTATAGCAAAAGGTCAAGTGTTAATTTTTCGTGAAAATGCATATTAAACATTATTAAAAACTACAATTTATCTAGGTGATCAACATAACACTAGGTCAGTTTTACATAAATTTTATTGACTTCATTCACGATATGAGTATGCAACTATTTAAAAAATAAATAAAATTAAGCCTAAAACGACTTGATCATATTTTTTTTATCAAAAGTTATACATGCCAGTAATTACATTGAATATTTAAAGTTTTTGTTGTGAAGAAGTGTAGAAAAAAAAAATTGAGAATATTTTATGCAGTTTAGAAGTATTGAGTCAAGTTATCAAGAATCATAATGAGTTAATGTTTAACAAGTATCATAAATTATACTAAATATAAATACTACATAAATGTGTATAAAAAAAATATTCATTATTTGGTAGATGTATAGTACATTAGTATTCACAAGACAAACTCTTTGTTGATAACCCCAGTTTAATATTTTTTGAATAACTTCAAGAAAATCATTTTTTGTTTCACACGTACAAAGTAAAAAATAAACAGTTTTTAAAAAATAACTCAAGACTTTATTTGAGTAATTGATGAACAGTACTAACATAAAACAAAAAAAAATTGTTTTATGTAGTCTATTACAAAATTATAGTGTATGTATACTAAAACAAATAAATAAAAATACTAATTTAATTTAATTTAATAATATAAATAATAATATGGCTTTGTTCTTAAAATTTAAGTATTAAATGCAATTAATGTATATAATTAAATCTAATATAACAACCATACAAAAAAAAATGTTTGATTCACTTAACCCTTAGATATCATTAGGTAAGTATGTATTGTTATGCAAAATATATTAAGCCAAAAACTAAGTACTTTTGAGTCTTTATTTACCTCGGAATTAAATGAATACCTACAAGGCACAACTAGTTTTTAAGTAACAGTATCAGAAACCTGAATTGAAGTATAGACGTAGGTTATAATCGTATTATCCTAATACCAATATTCGTATATAATTTTATGATATGTTATAATTATCTACGTCGAATGCAATGTGTATTGTACCAATATTTAATTCAGAATATCTAATAACTTGTATATTCATGAATGATCGCTCATTTACGAAAGTTTCATTCAATTAAATATTAATTACACCTGATAATAATCTGAATAAAATATTTCAGAAAACTATACTCTTCTAATTATCCTCAATTTATTTTATCAGCTTGGAACATGTATACCTACATAAATATAATCGGTATACTGACTGCTGTCTGCTGACTACTAGCTGAACGTATTATATATTTGTAATTCCATTTTATGGATTATGGTGATCCATTAAATATACAAGCGTTTCAAACAAGTATACAATTTTTATCACGTAAAACAAAACTACTTCGGAATAACTATAGCGTTTTAAAAGTAAAAATATGTACTATAACACTATTAAACTGTAATGTTTTAAAGTTAAAATATGTTTTTATGAAATGTTTAATAAATCTTGTATTGTCTTAGAAGTATCAATTATGTAATTTTCAAATAAGTATTTACATCTAAAAATATTGGAATCTTAAGTAGAATAATTATGTTTCTTAATATGAAGTAAATATAGAAAAAAAATAGCCTTAAGTCATGCGACTCATATATTGACTCATATATTCTTAATTACTATTTAATGGCAAAACGATTATAAATAATTACATTTTAAAGAAAGAAAATATATAGTATATAATTTATTATTTTATACTGAGTAATAAAATCTATAGTTAAAAAAAAACAATAATAGTTTCAGAATTCTAATTTTACCATTTTTGAGTGCTTAGTATAAATGTCACTGAATTATAAGATTACTTCATCATAG
>NW_020272905.1:520129-525220 GCF_003268045.1 Sipha flava
ATTTTTTAGAGCCTCTTAGAGGTATGAATTTTTTTTAGTGTAAGCATATATATATATATTTATACACACTTTGAAATATGGCATTTATAATTTGTCTAAATTTGCCCCTTATTGAAATAAATATATTTTCCTAGATGAAAGTAGCAACGTAAAAAATTACTGTTTATTTGAAGTTTTGAAAAATAATGTTTTTGCTTCAACATCAAGTACTTATGAATCACGAAACGCAATGATTACTTACACAACTCATAGGCTGAGAGAAAAATGGGAGTTTAGAAGTTAATGAGAAATTTGATAAATGTATTAAAAAAAAAAGTTGAAGGATTTAGTAGTAAATTAAAGAAGAAATGGTTAGATTCAAATCACTGTTTCACTAAATTTTTAAAAAAAAATATTATGTGGTTGGATTTAGAATTTAAAATTCCTTTATTGAAGAAATATGAAGAATCATATGAACCTTCTACAAGTTCTGGTAGGCTACGTAAATCTTTTTTAGAGTCAAATGATCGTTCTAAGCGCAGGCAAATAAAAAAACCTGAGAGAAATAACTTCATCAAATAAATTAATCTGTGCAGTAAAATCGACATTGTATATTAAAAAAAAAACATGCTGCATCCGATCTTGTTTCACATGCAACCGAGAATTCTCCCCAATGTGCAATAAAAATTAAAAAATTGTATAAAAATGAAGCGAAAAATAAATATAGTTCATACACAGATGATGAGGCTGTAGCATTTATCATTGATACTCGCATGAATAAAAATTCTTATCACAAAACTAGATTAGGTACTAAAAAACATGAGGCTGATATATACCCTTCGTATAATAGAGTTCAGTTAGCTAAAGATAGATGTTACCCTGAAAATACTATTATAAGCAAAATAATTCCACTTCAGAGGCAAAGGAAAGGCAAAGTAAGATGCCCAAGAGGCAAGTAATAAAAACTATAATCGATTTAGAGTACATCATTCTCAAAAATCATAACGTATTTATACAAACACACAGCTTTTTAATTTCTTATTATTGTCATTTGATCTATAAATTACAAGTTTAAGAACACAACCTAATAAATCAAAAACTAAATTACCTCCAGAAGTCATTAATTTACTCAATATTGAAAGCTCAGAACTGAAAGAAATAGAAACTAGTAATAGTGAAATAAGTAGTAGTTATTCTGAATAATTATTAATGTCTTTTATTTTTATTAATTTTTTTGTTATCCAATTAAGTATCAGATAAATTAAATATTTGAAAATAATGCATTTTTTTAAATTTCTTACATAAATGTTTATTGTTAAAAAATAAAATTATTTTGTTTGTAATATTATTCAACTTCATAATTTAAATGTATACTTGCTTCAACTGTGTTTTCTTAACAGTTATCTATATCGAGATAAGTATTGAGGTAAGTTATTAAAATTAAAGTAAGAAAATGTTTGAGCATATTAAATCAATAAAAAAAAAATATTTATTTGTGAGTGTCGAACTTTGTTTGATAAGTGCTAAATGTTTGGCCAGCTAGAAATGCAATTCCTACCATTGTGCAGCGATAATATTGAAGATTCCTCAATATAAAAATATATAACAGATACCTTGAATGTATCATATAGTAAAATATTTTTGTGAATTATCTGAATAAAGAAAAAACAAGATAATATTATAAAAAAGACAAAAAAATAAACTTAGGTATGCCATTATAAAACATAAAGGGTCGAATGAAATACTCAAATAGTACCAGTTACATCAAAACATATTATGTGTAAAGATTGAAAATATGATACTTAATAGAAGATTTTTTTAAGAGGGTGTTACATTATAAAGTATAAAATATTAGGTTCACGTCATAGCTCGGTGATCTATAAACAATGGAAAATAATACAATATTTATTAATAGGTATTATTTGACAATCCTGACACCCACTTAATATTAGAAATATAAGACGAAAAATAATATTTTCTATAATATTTATTAGACAAGTCTAGATGTCTAAGGACGACCAAAATATGTTTCAAAATTAATTATATTATTTATAATCCATGCGTAAATATCGATGATTAGTCCTACAAAAATAGTGAAACCCAATATTTATTTTATAACGTAAAACCAAGAGGAAAATCGATATTAAGTATTTCCACTTTTGTGGTTAAGATAAACAGGTTGAATTACATGATATTATTATAGTATAATTCTTCAAAATTTAAAACTTAGTTTTCTGTAAAAATATATTAAAACATTTTTCTGAAAGAAATTAGAAGTAAAATTTATATTTTTTAATTTTTAGCTGATACTAGATTAAATTTAATTTAGATAATATTTTTAAGTGTAAGAATAAAATAAATAATAAAAATATATACGAGTATTTACTCGTAAATACTATTTTTTAAAAAAAAAATGAAATAGATAAAATCTAATATTAATTTAATATCACCACAAATATATCACTTCAATTATTAAAAAAGAAATCCTAAATTTACAATTTAAAATCTTTTAAATCATACTTGTAATTCGAATTATTATATTTTATAGATAAATTATAAAAATAAGTCAATATTATCAAACACTGATTTCTAGCAACGTATTACATATTTATAAATAAAACACAAATATAATTTGTACGTATCACATGTTCATAGGAACCACCTTCTGAACCACTTGACCATAATACCCTGTATAGTGTATACATATTGATTCTTGACCAGAATATCAAGTTCTAGAATAATATATTTCCTCCGTTTAGTCATTATATATACATTTATAAAGCGAATAAAACATTAAGATTGAAAACTAACGTCGTTTAGAATACGGAACATACTATGCTATATTTTTTGTTCAAAATAAATAATGCTTATACTTTCACTTTGCCCAACACTATAATAATATTTGAAGTAGTATGCATGCAAACAATATAGGTATACATAATATATCATAATATAAAACATTACCTCATAAAATATAGACTTAAATTATACAATTTTCATTGATCAAAGGGAAAATAAGCGCTTTGTAAAAATATATCTATGAGCAATTTCATTATTGATAAATAATGATTTATTTAAAATATTGAAGCTTCAATCAATTATCAATCGTTTTAAAAATATATATTCATACATATAAGTATCTATTATAAATAGTATAAATAATTAATTATTAGTAAAATCATTTATATTATAATCGGAAAACATTTGAAAAAGGTCAGGAAATCGAATATTAAGTAATCTTAAAGGTTTAACAGTAAAATTAAAATAAAAAATACACTTAGAACGACTTTTTGTACATATTTCAATAAAAATAAGCATAAATATATGTTCAAACTAAAAATTTAAGTATCAAACTGGATAAAATTATAGTATAAAAACTAAAATTTTTCTAAGATAAATTAATCTAAAGAGCACCTTCATTTATATAAACATATACAAACATTCATATGGCTAAATAAAAAAATAAATACTTACAATGTAATAAAATATAATATTGAAATTCGTATTCGTAAATCATATTCTAAATTTATGGTAATAAACATTTTTGTCAAAATGTATTAAAAAACACAACATTGAAATAATTTAGCTCAGATTAATATATTATTTAAGTAAACAATATTATAACACTATAGTATAAACAAATTAATTAACATATATTACAACATATAACTTTAACAAGAATGCATAACAAGTCATCGACATTCACTCAGCGTATTATCTTATACACCTCTTGTATTATATTATTTATTTCTTTGGAATATTTCTCGAGGACTAAAATATTACCTAGTGCGGTAGCAAGAATAATTTTGATTAGCAGGGAGCATACATAATATACTGAGGTTTCCACATTCTAATAATTCACGTAACTAAGGGATTTTAATAACCATCTATTTAATTCTTGAAACTAATATACTGTGTTCACACGTATTATTAGCAACTCATTACCGCAACATATTGTTTTTTATCGTTATTAAGGTAAAACGCATTCATATGACACATATCTCATGAGGCAGCGTTGAAAATGGAAAACGCGATAGAAACCATGGAAAACTATTAAGGTAACGTTCCGACACGGATTACAGAATCATTTTAATAATATTAGGTATATCGATAATTCTTTACGGAAAATATCTACTTAAATGGCCGTGTGTACACCTTAGTATGTAAGAATAATAGCTAAAGAAGGAATGAAAATGATTTTAATAACCACGTCTAATATGTGAAGTGCATCGTATAGAAATATTGTTGTTAATATGAAAACTATGATTCTATGCATGAAAATATCATAACAATTAATTTCACAATATATGGTTGTTCATCAAAGTGAAAGTAAAACAATAAACTTATAAGCAATAACTTTACGTGCGGAACACAATACGCTACGCTGTTTTTTTATAATATATATTAAACGCTATATTACAATATTTACAATTAAACCTTATGAATTGATTGAATTTATAGTGAACATACACTCAACTTATTAATTTCACTTAGAGCATCATACGAACATTTAAACAATTTTTACAACTACATAATCAAAAAATAAAATAGTCTTACTTATGTATCTATATTATGAGTATAGAACTTATACTTGCTGACAATTGTTACTTTAAATTATAGAAATTATAAAATCAAAAAATCGTAAATGCAAATAATCAAAATAATCCATTAATTATAATTCAAAACTAACATTTGTAAATTATACAATTTTGTTAAAATTGCCTATATTAACCTATATTATCTGCATATATATATATATTAATTAAAACTTTTTATTTATAAAAATCATAAAATATCAATGTCAAAACAATAGGTAGACATCTATACTTAAAGCAACAAATTATTTTTATTATTGTAATCAAAATAACATTACACACACATACTAATATTTCTAAAGTGATAAATAAAAATAAATAGATAATTTGATCGATTTGTTTTTAATTTCCGGTTTTATTTCAAATTATTTAAATACATATAGTGTGGCAATAAGGGTCGTAAAAAATAAGTGAAATAATATTAAACCACTTATTGTATAGTTTTTAAGTTTATGAAGAACAAGTGCAATAAGAATTATAATTTTAGAAAAACCATAACAAATAATAAATTGTTTTT
>NW_020272906.1:0-4174 GCF_003268045.1 Sipha flava
GTCCAGAATGGCATATATAAAACACAGCTCTGAGCAATTTCTCACCAAAAATATAATACTATTAAATATATTATATTTAATACAAATATAATATAGATAAAATATCTTTGGTCCAATTGATAACTACAATTACAAAGGTTATTATTAGTAAAAATGTCATATTAATTATTTGTCTGAATTCCTATACTAAATTTTAAGATGATAAATTAAATAGTTAAATTAATTGTATTTATATGCTAAGTATTTTAAAAGTTTAATCATTTTGTACTTCTTTATAAATAACAAGTGAAAAAAATATTTTAATTTATGTTATAAGTCAATTCAAATGTAGCAATATTGTGTTATAATGATTATTACCACTATTTTTGTTGTTCGTATTATTGTTTCCATATGTTGGTATTATAACCATTGTTATAAGTAAAAACAAAAAGATTGCTTTTTTAACTATTGCTTTCCTGAAATAACAAACATATGTAAACAATTGACAATTTAAGACTTAAAGTATTTAAGATAAAATGTATAAGAGTGAACAATTAAAACCAAAATTGATTATTTTTTACTTACGTGTTTAATGTTGTCTTCATTTTGTTTTATGTGAACTAAAAAATAAAAATTGTATTAGTTTAGTGAAATTCCACAGTTGTGTAAATACTTTTATTATTATATTTTAAACATAATAATTGTATATACAACTGTTACAAATTTAGAATGGGCTTATAAATTTGTCATATAGGTTTGAATTAAAACTAAAAATACATAAAACAATTTCGATAAGTTAAGAAATTATATTTATATAAGCCGACCCATTAAATTGATATTACAAATATTATATCTTAATTGTTAAATACAAGAAAATTATTTTAATTAAATAATTTTAGACTTCTAGTGGCTTATGAAACGTATAATTCTTTAAATTTTATTTCATAAAAAACAAGTTATAATATTATATGATTATATAATTAGTAAATATAATTAGTTATATAATTAGATTATAGAAATGTTTGCAAAATGTTGTTTATCCGTCATGATATTTATAATTTATACTGTCATACACCTTGTAACTCAACTCAGAGTTTACTAAGAGTGTGTTCATAAAAAAAAATATTATAGTTATTGCAGAATTCAATAATAACAGAGACATTTCAGTTTTTTATTGAATAAGATGGCTAGAATCATTGAAAAAAAACAGCTTGAGTAGATACTTACTAGAATTAAACGTTGACTAGACTCGATTGAAGTAGATGAAAATCGTGAAAAAAAAATAGTTTTCAGTGTTTACAAGCAATTCCTATCGCATTAAAACGGTGAACATATACAACTCAAACACGTGAACAGAGTAAATTATTGTTAAGGAAAACGAAAACGTTAAGGCAGCCGCGGTCGAAATACGGAAATTACGCGTCACTTTTATTTACCCGCGAACGTACACCTACGGTAAATAATGGTGAAAAAAGATGATTGGTCGGGGGGCGGTACCAAAAATACGTTACGACCAATTTATCATACTTATGAAATCACGAACAAAAAAGTGATAAACCGAATTCTATAAGGGCGGGAATTCAAAAACGATGAGTACTTTGTTGCTAACATAAACACGATTTCTAAAGCCACGTTTACACTTGCGTAACAAAACAACAAACTGTTTTACAAACCGTTCACCAAACATCTAAAAAATATGTGTGTAAGTTCACGTATAGCTAACCAATAAATTACCTTATAACTTAAATAACCTTTCCGAAAAAACTTCATAGTAGTTCAAACTATCCTGGAGTATTGACGCTTTTCATGTCGCTTCAAATTGCTGCTGCAGCTTATGGTTTATATTCATCTTACACTAAAGAAAAATAATAGAAAACGAAGACGATGTTGGCAAACCCAAATTTTTACTCATCGATTAAAATTTGTAGGAAATTCGTTATTAAACGATTTAATAACGCAAGAAATTAATGGACAGTTTCAAAACTGTATGAGGATGCGTCAAGTGACTTTGATTTGCTTATTAATTTTATTGGGCCAAAAATCGCTAAAACTGAAACTATTTTAAGAGAACCTATATCGGTACAAGACAACTGCCAGTAACACTTCAATTTTTAATCACTGGTGAATCGTTTATAAGTTTGCAGTACTTTATCAGAATGTCAAAACAAGTCATTAGTAATATTGTTAAACTTGACTTAACTTAAAAACTGATTATAAATAATAATAGCTTAATTTTGTGCGTTCGTGAAAATCATCGAAGATGTATCCATACCTGTCGTAACATCGTAACATGTTTGCGTAACATCCGACGTTACGTCGAAATACCGACAACTGACGGATTGCCGATTTGTTCGATAGAATATTATAAGTTCGCCCATTTGTTACACACGATTCCTATTCGTGAACACATGTTCGTCGTTTAAACGACGAATTGTTACACTAGTGTGGACGCGGCTTACGCCGTGTCCTACGTAAATACGGCAAATCCAATAATCGCAATACGATGCGACGATTTCGTCATCCGATATTGCGGCGATCGGATACGTGGCAAACGTGAGATCGCATTAATGGACAATAGTAGTGCGACGGTTTTGAAGGTAGTAGGAACATTGTACATGCTAATATTCGCATAATATAATATAATATTCGTTTAAAAACATTAATCATGCCTTTAACCACGCTACAAAACAAAATGCTTTTGACTGAAAATTCGGTACTTAAGTATTTATTATATAAAAGGTAAGTTATAAATTTAATTAAATAATGGTAAATTATTAATAATTTTAAGTGAATTTATAAATATGTAGGTAATATAAAAATAATGTAATAATACAATAATATTATATTATATACGTAATAATATTAATAGTATAATATACGTACATAATAACTAATAAGTAAGACCCAGCGTAAAAATCGCATACGAATATGCGATCAAAAACAAACTATTTTGTTTTTCAACGCATCCAATATAACCAGTCGTATTGGTCGTGTCGTATGGTCACGTCGGACACTCCCGTTCGTTTTCGGTGATTTGTATATTTTTAGAAATCGTATCGGTCGCATCGTATTGCGATTATCGCATTATCGTATTTACGTAGGACACGGCGTTAAGGGTCTTCCCGTTATGAAAATCTTACGATGCATACCATCTAGTTGTTTTGGATTTAAAAGTCACTCTAGCAATCAGATTGATTTTTAGTCAGTGAATTCTAATATTGTTTTCTCTGAAATAAATATGTAGAAATACTATAGAGAATTTTATTATTTTTTTTTCTACTGTCATAATTTATTCAAAATTGTTCCTTCAAACCATCCGAATAATTGTATAAAATAAATATTCATACTCAGCAAGACGAGGCTTTTAAGTTGTTATAAGTCTTATATCACAAATTTAATTGAAATTGATACACTAGCAATTTCAAATTGATGGAAATTACAGAAATTAAGAAATTGGGCAACATGAAACAATAAAGATTTTTATATTTTATCGGGTTTCAAATGTTCGATAAATAATGTTAACTTATTAATTACAATACACATAATTTACTTTTTATATAGATAAAAATTATTATAAAACACCTGCTAACAATAAACTTAAGTAACAATTCAATTTATTCAGGATTTATTTTTTTTTTTATATTTTGTTTTTATTTTAGTCATTTTATTTAGATTTAATAGTTTTATTTTATTAAATGTAAATTGTACTACCAATATAGAATAATAAAATAACAGCACCATCAAAAATCACTGTAAATAGCTATTTACCTTCAACATAAGTTTACTTGTAGTAAGTTGATAAACCTATATGTACATTGTATAATTATTTAAAAAATAAATATTATTTATTTATTTTAGGTATAAAAATATTTATACCTAAAAAGTATTTTTTTCTGGTCCATTGAATTATAAGTAATCTACATTGAACTGTAAAGTAACCACTTTAAAATAAATACTTATGTGTACATTTTAATAACGTAACAACATCTGTAAAAATTAAATCTAAATTTAAAAGAAACTATACTAAATTACAACAAATCCATTAATTAAAAATTAAATATAACAATAAAATTAAATAAGACACATGGAAATGAAATATTTATTAGATTTATTGAAAAACTATGGCTAAATAATATTGACACAATTTGAGAATAAATTACAATAAATATAAGGAAATAATACTTCAGAATATGTA
>NW_020272907.1:0-117020 GCF_003268045.1 Sipha flava
CCCCCCTAGTAGTCGAGCACTGAACTTGCGTGAAAACGTTTGCAAGCATTTTTTGGCGACATTTTTAACCGGTCGACTAGAAATAAGATCATTGTGGTCATCCGAAACAGAGCACGGTGATTTAGCTATTTGGCGGAGGCATTCCGATTGAAATGTTCGGATTTCATTTACGTTCGACGGTTCGGCATCGCGTTGTTGAACCGCCATTGTGCACGGTCGGTTCGTAAGCGGGACACAATAGTTCGTTTTGGACCTGACGTGGGAAGAGTTCACCGAGTGTACAGTTATGTCCTCTAGTACGCGCCCGCACGTACTCGTACGGATGTCGAAGTACCGGACCAAAACAAAAGATCCCAGACGGTTCGCCTTAAGCCCGAGACACGCGCGCATTATTAATTGGACGTTTATTGTTGTTCTCTCCTCCCGCCCGTGCACCGCCCGACCGGTAATTATAATTATTATTATAATTCAATGTCCTCGACGGGGGATCCGATCACTAGTTGTCACGTTGATTGGATACGTTCCCACCACCAATAAAAACTTATACGTGTGCGCGCATATGTACGCGTATGTACGTGTACACGTCGGCTACTCATTTAAAACGGTTTCCGATCGTCCTCGCACCGGGAACCGGTCGCTCGCCGCGGTGCGCGCGTACGCGTGTTTATTAATTTTTCGTTTTTCACGTGAAACCAACGAGATCCTGTCACGGGGGCGAAGGACCAACGGTATCGGAACGACGAAACAAATCATAGAGATCGTAATCGGTGCGCATACGGCGTGTATCGTGTTACCGAATTGGAAAAAAAAAATCATTTCCACGAGTGTACGTGCGCACATAAGACTACACGGTGTAACTGCGCACGCAGCTCGTCGGACGAATAATATTTCGAGATCAACGCGGCCCGTGCGATGTCCTAAGTTTCGCGGTTTTCTCGGATTCGACGTACCGACGCATATCGTCGAAGTTTTTGGTGAAAATCACGATCCCAAAAAATATAATCGCATACAGTGTTGTACATAGATAACCAAAATATTATCTAGATAAGATAATAGATAACTATTTAAAAATTTATCTGGATAATAGATAAAAGATAACTACAATTATCTAGATAAAAAAAAAAGATAAAACTAGATAAAAATATAATTTAAAACAATTTCATCATTCAGGACTTACATTTGTAAAATGGTTATTTTTTCTATGAATAAAAAAAATTAATTATTAATTATGATTTAATTGGTTTAAAATAATCTTAACTAATTTTGCTAATTTAGACAGAAAACAGTAAATAAACCTATTTTTATTTTTCATTACTCAAATTTTTTAAACAAAAATATTTTAAGATATTATAAATAAACTATTTTTATTTCTTTTTATTTTATGTTATTAATCAGTTTACAGATCAAATTAATTTATTATAATTTAAATAATGTATAGTTGAAAATGTACCTAGTTTTATGATTTTTATTATTTAAGCATATACCTAGGTGTTTATGGATAAGAAATCTACATAATACTTTCTATATATGTATGTAACTCTACTTTGTTATCTTGTAATATTCAAATTTAATTTAATGGTCATCAGTGATGAGTCATTACTTTGTCTTCGATTTACACGCAGTTAAATGCAAATAAATATATAATATATATATATATATATAATACAATATTTTACAAATTATTTTATTGGACAAAACACAACATTTCAAATATCTTATCACTTAAACGGTTCCTACTTGGTGTTAATATTTGACTTCCACTGCTAAACAAGCGCTCGACAGGTACAAATGAAGGAAGTTATATTTATAAAACTCAAGCTTCATTAAATATATCATAATTTTAAAACTATTCTATATAAATCGGTATACTTATTTTATTTAACGGTATTTATCAATAACTAAATAATAAGTGATTACTGTTACTTTGTTGCTATTCTCAGTATTCATTAACAAGATTTAAGATCCATATACACAAATACTATATAGCCATGGCCACTATTCAGTGGTTACTGGTTGGCTTTATTATTATTTATTAGTTTAATCTAAGTTTATACGTGGTTATTTATGAAACGTTCCAGCCAAAGATTGACTTTTTATGTCCATGTGTTAACACAATTATTGTCTATATTTTTATTATATGAATATAATATTAGCTATTAGGTATACGTATATTAAATTCCGGGCGTAAGCATTGGGAAGCGGGTATCGCCCAGTCATCGATTATACAGAGAAAAAAAAATTGATTATTATAAAATTTAATGGTATTTTTTGAAATACGTTCATTTTTGTTTTTGAGTAAATAATTATATAATACTTTTCTTCGATTATAGAATATGTATATTTAAAATTTAAAACGTACATACAGTAATACTAAGTGTTTATTATTCCTCGTTTCACTTCCCACAAAAAAATTATCTTTTTCAAAATTATCTAGATAACCATTTTGTTTAAAAAGATGGATAAAAAGATACTTCAAATTATTATTATATAGATAAGATAAAAAGATTAATGTTTTTACCTAAAAAAAATCATCTAGATAATGCACAACACTGCTCGTGTATATAGATTCATTCGCAGCCTCATACAGTACAGCAGTAACGCATTAATATGATATTGTTATGTAACCTTTTTTTTCCGTTTGATAGATTTTTCGACTACGGATTTTTTTTTCGTCCGTTATTCATTCGTCGTTCTCTCGTTTTCTCGATGTATCCAGAGGATATATGAATCATAAGTATCTGCTGTTGACCGTACACAGATGCTCGTAAAATGTTACAAATTATAGAAACTATTACGGTAATATTAGACCGTTGAACGTTTTCGATTTCGTTAAATCTTAGAAATGCTTTTGCTACTATTTTTACTTCATCATTCGCGAAACACTGACTTCGGCTGTAGATGGGTGTATGCGGCAGAATCTACGTGCGGGCATAACATAATGTCGACGATGAGATGCACAGACCATTACTGCACATCGTAATATATGTGTTCCGCGGCGCATACGATTGTAAAAATACGAACGATATTTATCATTTTTATTTATTTTTTCTCTCCCGACCACGACCGTGCCGGCGGTGGCGTAAATACGTGACTGCAAGCCGCACAACGTAAAATGTCGTAAAAAATCGACGGGTTTTCGCGGCTCGCGGCGGTTTTACGGAACACGCATAATGCGAAATGGTAGAAAAAAAAAATAACAGAAAAACATCAAATTAAGTCGGTGTTATTACACTGCGACCAGGCACGTAATTTAGGGGGGGGGGTAGGAGCGATCGCCCTCTCCCCCAAAGGCCGTATTGTAGTAATTAATAATTAATGAATATAAAAAATAAATATTGAATATCGTGCATCAATCAAGATAATATTATCTTAATTGTCCATGCTTGCGTCACTCTCATATCGATCTCTTATCTATAGTCACTCCAAAAATATATTATACAACAACATGATCACTCTACTCAAAATACAGTAACCAATTCCGTAACTACGACAAAAACCGTTTTTATGTTCATTATCCGAACGTCGTACTGCCCGGTGCATTCGTTTTATCATTTTTTTTTTTTTATTTCATCAGTAATCCTGATATCTATTTTTAAGGAAAATGGAGGGTGAACTTCTTAACCCTCCCTTGCTATGCCACTGATCTTCCCCCCCCCCATAAATATCCATTTACGTGCCTGGTTTAGGTATATGATATGCCCATGCAGTCTGACTTGAAAAAATTCAAAAAGTTTTTATATAACAATAACCTATAGTATATAGTTCAATTTTAGTACAATTTATTAATATAAGTTCCTCAAATCCCATTAAGACAAGGCTCACATTAAGTTCAAACTTAAAATAAAAAATGCCTCATTAAGGAGGTTCAATATTTATTATTTAACAAAATGTTGCTGAATAGTTGCATCGTATATTATTCATATTTTTTATATTAAAATTTATTTTGTGTTGTATCAGTTTATACGTGAGATTTCTCTCAGTGAGATGAACCCAAATTAATAAAGTATTTGATCCATCTATAGGAAATGTTCTTTAATCGAATCGACAAAAATTTGAATAGTTTTATTAATAAATGTAAAAATATTGCATCATATCTGTATTTAAGTGTATTATATGTTTACCTAATTGTTTGTTTTTACAGGAAATTTAAAACTCATTTTATAGTTTAGAAACAAATTGCGTTATGTTACCTATACCCTCCCTCATAATTACGCTACTGCTAATATTAATGATGTGATGACCTGATGTATACAACTTAAACAATTATTATGTTAATGTTATTATGTTATGCATGTAAATATTCCTTTAAATAAATTATAATTTAAATGTGTTTTAAAGTCACGTTAGTATTGTTAACCTGTAGTTATAATTGATAAGCGGTAGTTAGGTTTTTATATTTTATACTTTTGTATTTTTTTTTCAGTATAAGAATTTTACGTTGGCTTCGTCGGCTAGGTAAAAAAAACTTTTTTTAATTATTATTATAACACGGGAAATTTATTTTTCTAAGGCTGGCACAACCGATCTCCCGAAATTTGATTTTGGTGATATTTCGCTGTTATCAAAATCAGGAAAACTGTACCAGTCCCGTTATTGCATACAAATAAATTTTAAGATATTAGCGGGAAGAAAACTAATTGTTTTAAGTTCTAGTTAAAATGTTATCAATAGTTTAATTTACATAGTTTTCACATACAGTGAAAAATAAAGAATAATAATACATTTTATGTACACACGGCACCATAAATAAAGTGTTATGGGCTTCCATATATCATATAATATATAATAAATATCTTTTTAATAATTTATATATTTTAATACGGATTATGTATGATCATGTAATAATCGATATATTTAAATTTAAAACAAAACTAAAAGACACTGTAAAGACAATGTAATATCATATCCTTTTATTATAATAATTATATACTGCTCTATGTAATAAGAATGTACGAATTAAATTAAGAATACTATGAATTACAAATATGGGTATTACAAGGGCAACGACACACAAACAGCAGGTGCAAAGTCTTCAGAAATATAAGCCTACATTTCCTGAAAATCACAGAATAACAAGTTTAATGACGTCAATCAAGCAATATAAAAGAAGGACCGAAATGACCACAATTCAGATGAGATCTAGTCACGGAACTGCAAGCATCTTCACGTCATTCTATGTTAAAATTTGTTAAACACTTTGAATATTAAAATAAATGTAAAAAGTTAAAGTCTCATATCTTATTAATAAAATTTAAATATATCATCGACTGCACTACTTGGAATCGAGCCGGTGGCACGTAACAAAAGAAAAACAACTCGACAGGTGTAGTTGTGACGTTTGTGCACAAAAACTAATATTTAACATTAGGAAGTTAAAATTTATACTACAATTACATAAAATTATATTTTTTAGGGAAAGTTTCCTATGATATTTAATCTTATATACATACATTTACATAAAACTATAAATAACAAAATTAAATGTCCATAAGAAAATCGTACTTGTGAAACATTTTTACAGTTAAAATATACAATTACTAAAATAGTTGATGAATAATAATATAAATAAAAAAACCTTTTATAATTATTTTAAACACATCATTCTCTTTATTTTTGATAGTAAACAGAAAATATTAATTACCTAAACAGGGTCCAGATGTAAATTAACATGACAGCTTATGAAAGCAAAGTCGTAAGAATCATTTAAATACTCATCGTATAGCTTATATTAAATATGGTTTAAATTTTATAATAAACAATATGGTGAAATCTATTGAAGGCGGATCTTCGATAATACGAAAACCAGCTTTGGTGAACATTTGATATTATTTCGTTGAAATGTAAGTAGACATGTGGACATAGCCTAATAATCTGTAGGTCAAATTATTTTAAAACTAAATTTTAGACAGTTAAATTCTGTGCACAGAATTTACGAGTAGAAGTATATAAATTAAATTATATTAAGTTATACTTATGATTACAATAAAAATTAAAAGATTAAATTTAGATTAAAAAAAAATATATATATATAAGATTGATGAAAACTTGAACGATATTTTTTTAATAAAATCGACATGAGTAATTGGCAATTTTCATATTTATCGTGTAGTCATCTAGAAAAACCCCGGGACTCAATTCGTGTGAGTACCTTTTTATCGATTTTTTATTTGTTATGTTATAATTTTAATTAATTTTTTTCAACGCGTATTTAAGTTGAGTCTATTAATAAATATTTTATATTAAATTATAAAATATACTTGATTTAATAGTATATTTTTTTTTATGTGATTGATTGTTATTTTTAATTTCTTACTGCAAATATGCATTTTCTTATAGTTTCCACCTTTAAATTATTTTGTATTTTGAATCGTGTTTTTAATTAAACTTAACAGCTTCAAATATTATTTTAAGCACTTAATACCTTATAGTAAAACGAATAATATATATATATATATATTTATCTGTATAGATTTGCAAATAATTATGCAATGTAGCCAATCACGGAATAAAAATAATATTTTAGATGTCATATTTGTTGAAATGAACAGGCGATTTGATGAAAACGTTGAGTTTTATGCAGTTTTAGGTCTATTAGACCAAACCTCAAAAAAATATATTTTAGTCTGCGACACGGCAAAATGTACGAGAAACGATATCGATAGATACGGCGGCAGCGGCGGCGGCGACGGCGGCGGCGGCCAATGTTCGACGTAGAAACGATTATTTTCGGGTAGCTGACGTTAAAAATTACGTGATTGAAAAACGTTTCGACCGATGGACGTACACACCGATCGCGCGGGAGGAGCGTACGAAAATCATCGGTTGGCCTGGCTGTGCGCGCGGCGCTTTCGGTTCGAAACGCGGTCAGTCGTATACGATTCGGGTGAAATCAGTGGCGTAGCCAGGATTTTTAAATAGGGGGGCTAACCACTTTTTTGGATAAGTAAGGTAAGAGAGGATATGAGAATTCACCCTTAACCCCCCCCCACCATCTACCACCAAGTTTCTAAACTTAATTCAAGCATTTTAGTATGGTTTTAAAAATATTTATTAATATATAATTTATAATAATAATAATAATAATTTTGGTTTTAGTGTTCAGTCCTTTGCTCCACTCTGACAGCTGCATCCTCTTAGGCGAATTTCTGGTAAATTCAGTTATTATTTCGCTTTCATCGAATTGCTCTTTTTTTATTTATATAAGCCATAGCTAACCCATTCAGTCTGTTTTCCGATATAGTGCTTCTTAAAATAAATTTTAAGCGATTAAGTGCTGAAAACGTTCTTCCCGGAGTGAAAGAGGTAACTGGTAACGTGGCGAATAATTGTAAAAGTATTTTTATGTTAGGTCGAAGATTGGTGCGAAGAAAGAGTGAATCAAGAGCAGAATTCGGTTTTGGAAGAGTATTTTGACTCTATTGTTGCCTCCATATGAACAGGTCAGCTCTGATTGTAGATGAAGTGTCATCATGGAGATCTTGGACATATATTTTAGCAGCTTTTATAATATTTTTATCGTCATACATATTTAAATTGGCCGGAATAAGTCCTTCAAGTGGCATAACATCAATAAGCCTTTGATTAAAACGAGCATCCCATTGATTCTATTAAATAGTCAAGATACATTATGCATATAAACACGGCCCATGGGGGGGGGGCTTTAGCCACCTTAGCTCCCCCCTTGGCTACGCCACTGGGTGAAATGCGATCGGGGGAGAAAAAATAAAAAAAAATGACGCATAAACAATAATAAATACGCGACGGCCGACGACGCGACTATCGGTCGGACCCGGTCGATAAATCTGAAACGTATTCAAACGGCTATCCGGGTAAGCGGATAGGTTAATTAGACGCCCGGTGTTGGCCAGGTAGCTCGCAGTTTGAGACCGTGTGCACCAGTGTTGACTTGACCGGAGCTGCGCACCGCGGTGGAACGCGCGGCGCGATCGCGATCGTGTAAAACCCGTGTGTCGTTCCGGCGGTGGACATGCGCGCGCGCGTATGCCAGCGGGAGTTCTGGCCGGGGCTACCTGCTGCCTCGGTCGTACGCGGACAGCGACGGATTCACGTGTATTTCGAACGACGAATAATAATAACGTCCAACAAACACGTCCGCGGTGATAACTGCTACTTTATCAAGTGTCAACGGCGAAACTTGTATTAATTACCGTGTCCCGGCGACGCGTAAACACGATTAGTCCGACAGCGAACTCGCCACCATGCGGTGTGCACCCAGCGGTGGCGGGTTGACGCGTGTTCGCGCGCGCGCGCGGTCGGGAACTCGAGCGGAACGGCACCGAGAAAAAAAAAATGCGGAGGATGTAGTAGAAACGTGTCAACGGTGTTGAACGGTTCGTAATTCGTTATAAAAAAAAAAAAAAAAAAAAAAAAAAAGGGGGAAAAATCTCTCGACAGGATGTGTCTACAGGATCGACTATCAATGCAATCGTTCGAAACCGTTGTATCCTTTGGTCTGTGGACACCTCACAGCAGCCTTTTTCATAAAAAAAAAAACCTTAAAAACACCCATCTCCGTCGAGGTGCGCGAAGTAACCATTCGAAAAACTGTTCCGTTTTCGTTTTTCAACGAATCGTTTTCGGTTTACAGACATTTTTTCAAAAAATAACCATTTGAACGCAACAGTTTTCTCGAGTTGTGACGACGGTTTTCACCGTAAGCACTACATCTTTTTCCGTTTCGCAAGAAGTCCGTGTGGTCTAAGTGCATTTCCTCCGATTCGCTAGTCCGTTTTACGCTTCAGTTTCGTTACCCATTGTATGAAACGGTTTTACGCGTCGAATTTCTGAAAATGCCAAATATTGATGATCGCAACGCTTACGCATGCATGCTGTTTTACGTAGAAAATTTTTTTAAAAAAATTATTACATGCGTTTTTCTTGGTCCGCGAGTTCAATTATCATTGCGTGTGTAGGTATAGGAATACGAGTTGGATTTTGCGCATCATCAACTATAAATTTCGTACATCTTTGTTTACATAACCGGTTATTGATCGTAACGTTTCCATTTTCGAATTTAAAAATGATCTCTATAAATTATTTAAATAACAATAATTTATGTTATCTTAAGTTTTTCATTGGGAAAAAAATACATACATTTTGCTAAATAATTTATGGAATAAGCTAAATAATTGTACAAATATACATATATGAAAACATATTATCTAAGAAATATTTTTCAAATCGCACCTAAAAACAACTATTAACTAAACACGTTCGCATTTAGGAATTTTAATTTATATACAATATTTGTGCGTTACATCATATTATTCTCTTTGTCTTCAAAAAAAATAAAATCAAGAACTATTAACTAATCTAGTGTCGCAAATATTTCGTGCGACTACTAAAAATTGCTCACCGACTAAATATAGTAAAAAATACTTGTTAATATCAAAAAATAACTCATGATCTTTGTAACTCGGAGTCACTAAAAATCAAAAAGAAAATTTAGCACCCATATAGGTATAACGTATAATATAATTAAAATAAGTCGTATTTTCGTCAACTAGGAATTTAATAGACTCTTTAGATTTAATATGCATTTTGTTAAATAAATCATAAGCTATCATACGTATAGTTCATAAAATTCTTTTTATACATTATCCATAAGATTATGGAAGTCGAATAAATTATCACATATTATAATAGGTTATAAAATATCATATCATTATTTAAATTTAACCATCTGATGCCTACTTCTAATCACCAAAATAATTATCAAATATCAAAAAATATTCAATGTTTACCCAAGAACTCAGTTTACATTAAACTCCATAAATAAATCCTTACGTTAAAGTCTAAATAATATATAAATCAAATCGATAGTGAATTAGTATTGGATAAATTCATGCGTCCAATTTTTATTCAAATACAAATATAGAGTATTATACGTTATTTGTACCTATACTATATTGAAATTTTAAAAAAAATGTGTTGATTAGGTAAGTAGTACTAAGAGCGCTATCTGGTTTTTAATATGACCGTTTGAAAATTTTTTTTAAATTTTATTTCCTGAAAGTAGTCTGAAATAAGAATTATAAAATACAAGGACTGAAGTAAACCATAATAATGGTTAGGTTAACCATAATAATAATACATAATAATGTAAATATCATATGTAATAATGTAATAAATCATTAATAAAAAATTAACAATTTTAATAGATTATTTTAGAGTTCGGATTCATTAATTATTTAATTACTTAAGTTTAAAGCTTAAAGAAGTTGAATATATTATTAATATAATCGTGAATTTTCTTAAAACTCATTATAATTTAAATTTTAATATTTCCATGGTTTCCAAAATGAATTCGACTGTAAATACTGTATGGTTTAATAAACGTCTCGTAAACATTTCCAGTCTTAATATCCCTAAATTTAAAGTTATATCAAGTGAAAACTTAATTCAGCAAAACTTAAATTTGCAGATATAATTAAGATAGTTCATCGTAATAAAAATGTTTTTGAAAGCTACCAACTATAAAATTCTAAAAACTAAAATATTAATCTGAAAATTGGTGTTTAATTTACACGCTAATGTAACGATTACGCAGACATGAAATTGAATAAAATTTTTCACGGCTCATAAATGTGTTATCAAAATAACAGGAAGAACATTAGTAGAAAAACACAACCCTCCTTTTTAAAATTAAAGAGTGCAATAACTCTAATGATGAAAATTTAAAAATAAATAACAAACCGAATTAGTCAAATAAAGGAATGGAAAAAAATTTGCCTGGAAGCAGCAATAATTATTTCAGTTCGTCTCCGTGGTTGCTATAAACAGATATTTTCATTTGTAGTTTCAATAAAAACATCCGACTAAAAATGAATTCAGAGTCGGAACCAGATGTAAGATGATGAAAACCAAACGTACTGTTTAAATATTTGATTATTTACAATTTACTAAAAATGTTTGAAATAGATATGTGGTTGGGAAGTTAAATACAACAAACAACGCGAATTCACCGACAGACTTATGACTTTGTTGTACTCCTCAAGATCGTTTCGAAACAATGTTTTTCCCACGGTCGAAGAAGAAAATAATGAATGTGACAAGATGAATCAATGCAAGTGTGAAGTAAGAAAATCTTTTTAGTAAATTTTCATTAAATGAGATTAATAAAATATTAAAACTAAACCATGTATTTAAATTGAGCATAAGTACTCTATTTTTAATCATTATCAAGTTTAAACTCTATACTAATACATTAATACATAACATAAAGTATATAGGTATTTAAAAAAATTACATCCCTGTATTATCTAAAAATTTAAAATTAAAAAAAAACAATTTTTGACAATCCTTTAAAAAAAACATATGATTAATTAATTGCATTGAACTTAAATTTACATTTGTGTATTATTTATTAAACTTGTATCTAATTTTTTGATCTAAAATATATTAATTACTAATATTATTTAATAAAACGGTTTTAAATTTTATAATTTGTCCTAAAGTTGTTAATTTATCTTTTTTTCCATACCATTAACTTTATATTTATTCATTAGTTATTAAAATACTTAATTCCTAATTCAAAATTACAAGTCTTAGAAATCACAGTAAGTAACAATGAGTATTAAAGATTTAATTAAAACAAAGTGCAAGTAAAAATCAATGCGTTTTTCGCTTTAATCTGAATACAAATATTATACACTTGAATATGCAGTCAATGATCTGAAATATTACTTATTGAATATTAGCGCTTACCAATATAAGTGTACTTATTGCAAGTATTATTTAATATTATTTAGACCGAACTTGAAGAAAAAAAAAACACAATTAAAAAATTAACAACGGATTTGAAATGTAAAGAAGACGAACTTTGTAATGTACGCAAGGAACTTAATAACTTATATAGTCGATCAAGGGAAATGGAACTTCAAGGTATAAAGTCGAAAGAAATGAAAGATCAACAGAAACGGGAACAAGAAATGTTATCGGTAAAATTTAAGACTGTATGTAAAAAATTACATGAAACCAACATTGCATTTAATGAAGCCAAAATGATAATAAAAAACAATATATCGCATATTTATAAAACAGTTTCGGCAATATCAGAAGTTACAGAAGAAACTGAACAAAACAAAATTACACTCGAAATGCAAAAACTAAAAGATGAAAAACTATATTACATGGCCAGAAAGATCAAAGAACTTCAGCGAGAAAACGATTGTAATGTTTTGAAGATCAGTAAGCAGAGAAAACAGTTGCAAGAATTTCGCGACAAATACATGCAAAATCATGATTGTTTTTGTTTAGAAAAAAAATTTTGCCACGTTCTCCAAACACTAGCGAACAAATCTAACAGTGTTATCAGTTTAAATAAATAGTACGTGTTATCAAAAATTGGTAACAAAGCAGCTATTATGAAAATAATTATCGTAAAGGTAAACAACTGTAAAACTTCTTTCAATGTAATTTATAGACAATACAGTTGTCCAACTTGATATGTATGAACAATCAACTTATGTTCTAAGTGTCATAAATAAAAATAACAATCAAAATATCGGTTAAAATATGTTTTATAGTCATTATACAAAATATTTATAACACAATAATAGGGCAAAACTCCTTTAGGATCAGGTGAGACGCCGCGATCGTATCAGATACAAGGATTGACGAAGTGATGTTTCTGTATTGGTTTTTTAAATTTGAAACCTATGTTCCATTGCTCTCGAAAACAATTATTCTGAGTGATAAGGGTCAAATCAATTAGTATATATTTTTTAACATGTCTGATATAATAAAAGAACTATGTATCTAAATAATAAAGGTTGAAATTTTAATGTGAAACGTTTTTGTGATTCTTCAGTTATTATATATGCTACGGCTAAAATCCGAAACATGGCTAAAGTGCACATTATCCAGATATTGTGCACACTATCTACACTGGTTGGATAAAGTAAACAATTAGCATTTGAAATCATAGTTTTGTATACATTACCCGGCTAATGTAACTTTAGTCATTTTGACACATGACATTTTGAATTGTATACAACAACCGATACATTTATTTGTTTTGCAATTTGATTTACACGCACAACGCTAAGTTTATTTAATTGTTAACTTATATCAATTAATTTTATTGAAATAAAATATAATTAAGAATTTATTAATATTATCTTGCATTAGCCATAACACGATGACTAAAGCTATTTTAGCCGGGTAATATGTACAAAACTATAATTTTAAATATTAATTGTTTACTTTATCCAACCAGTGTGGCTAGAGTGCACAATAACCGGATAATGTGCACTTTAGCCATGTTTCTGACTTTAGCCGTAACATATATACTACAAGGAAAATTCCATAAACAATTTGTTTCTAATTTCTAAGGCTTTGGAATAAAAAATTAAAAATTATATGCATTCTTAACTTATAGTGTGTTTTCGTGACGTCATTTTGTCAAAATGTATTAATCAAACACTCATATTTTTTAATTATTTTAAATTAAGCCTAGTCTGTTTATATTTATCATTAATATATATTTATGAGGGACTTTTATTACATTTCCAAGGCATTTTTTTAAAATTTTTTTAAAATTATTTTTGAGAAAAAAGCTAAGAAAACATTTACAATCATTTACGAATAGCTTTAAAAAGTCTTTTGAAAATTAAACCATCTATAGCAAACAACAATATGAGTATTCATTAAAAAGTTCATGTCATAGAGTCAAAATAAATGTTGATTTAATTTGTATATATACCTGATATTGTATACAATAATAATTAACTAATAACTAACTTTTAAAATATTTATAGATATTTTAAAAGTTAGGAAAGCCCAATGTGCGAGCATGATGAATTTCTGATTATTAAACACGTTTTAATAATTAAAACGTTGGAATTATTCCATTTATGATTTAAAAATAATTTGGAAACTAATAACAGAATAAATAATAGATCATGTGTAGGAATCTAAATAAATGAAATACTCGTATCTTAAATTGTAAATAAAGCATCACTATTTTGGTATTAATTTTTTAATAGCTATTATGAAGTTATATTAAATACTCATACTTTTATATTTCATAATACAAGCTAGTATTAATATATTTGTATACATTAATATCAATAGTTATAACTACATACTGATAACTAACAGGCCATCGGACGGATACAAATGGGATATAAGGTAAGACAATGTTTATAAACATAAAAGAATCAAATTAATAAATATAATCAATATACCTGTATTCATAAAACCATACATTTTGCCGTATTTCAACGTTTATATACGTAATAAAACAATAAACTAAAAACATTCAAAATGTCATCAAGCAATGAAATAGCAAAGAGTTAATAATTCTGAAGATAAGTAACAAATAAAAATAAAAATTATCTTATTTCTTATTTAGGATTGAATTTTAAATGTTGAGTAATAAAAATTCCAAGCTTTTAAAGTGACACATTTATCCTATTCCAACCGAAGTATTCACGTATTTGTAAGCAATACAATTCAAGTTGAGCTACATAAAATAGATAATTAATAGACAACTCTTTTTTTTTAAATATTTATTATAAATCATAGTTACTATTTTGCTGCATTGCACTACAACACTTTTTAAATAATTCAATTTGGATAAAAAGTAATAAATACAAATAATTAAACAAGTGAACTAATATTTTTAACCAAAATAAAATTTTGTTTAATTTCGGTTTAGCATAAAATATTGTGAGTAAAAATGATTAATATATTGCACAATCACTGTCTAAAGATACAACGAAAATCACTTGTCGTATAAAATTATAATTATACAAAATAACTATGGACACCTAAACAAAAAAAAAAGTGTTGAATAAATGTATTTAAGAAATATTTATTCAAAACGTCCCAATATGATGAGGTTATTAAAGATTGGATTGTCTGATGTTTATTTAAATAAAAAATAAATGAAAACTGATTATTTTCAATCAATCCCACGTGACTGCCTGTCAATTTGAAGATAGTAGGTTACATGAACTATGAAATATCATATTATTACTATTATTAGTTACGAATATTTTGATGTATTGAAATGACTGTCACTGTCAAAACATAAATAAATGAAAATTAATAATGATTATTATATATATACACACGCAGTCGCGTTATACACCGCTCATGTACTCTATATATACCGGTATGGTACTCGAATGAGGTAATGTTAAACATCAAATTAAATTAAATAATTCACCACAATGATAGTATGCTGGTCAATTGCTGACTGAAGAAAACCGACGGTATAATGTTAGACTATGTACTGAGTATAATAATGTTCACATTTATTTTCAACAATTCTATTACACAACCGTTGGATAAAAAATACAAGATTAATTCCTTCCCATAACTATAATTATACATTTTTCAAATATTACATATTCTATTTAACTATTCATTACGATTCAATTGTCTATGATGTAACACCTAATAATGATTAGTAATTAAGTAATTAAATACTTTTAGTTTTAATTATTTTCAAGTACAAAGATTGCATTATTCTAAGAAGATATCTTTTCGATACACGGATTGATTGCATTATATAGTTTTTATGTTTTTATAGACACAATATCGTTGTCGGTCGCAGATATCCACCATACATTTAAATACGTGTTTTATTGTTTTAAGATTCTCAAGCTATTAATACGTGTTGGTTTTCGGAATTTCGGCTCGGTTACCGACTGTAACGAGAGAAAAAATTAATTCTCGAACATATTATGACGGGCAGGTACGTTCTGCTGAACAAGACACCGCGCCGACGCAACAAAAGTCCGGAGAATAATGAACTCGCGAGTGACCGAATAAATCAAGTACACCTACCGAAGGTGCCGTTTGAAATGTTTGTCGCAACGATGACCTTTAAAAATGTCAAATTCCCGTGGAGTTTCATTTGTTTCATAATTTTTTCCCCTTCGTCCGTAGTTAAAAATTAGAGTAATCCGATCCCGTTGTTGACCGCGCGCTAACACACGTGGCCGGCACATAAAACAGCGCATAACATAATAATTTTTCACAAAGTGTATCTACACATTATATCGTTTAAGCGGTTTATAATCCGTCCGTTTGTATTTTCGAAAAAAAACACCGACCGATTTGTCATCCAATTATAACGTCTGCTACGACCTGACGCTTTCCAATTAAGATAATACCTACCCGAATGCCTTGCGTGTGCGTATGCTACAAGAAGATACTGTAAGATAAACACACCGCTCGAATACCACGTGTGTAATATGAAATTCAATGTGCAAAAATTGGTTAATGTAAATTAAAATATATTTAATACCAGTATACTTATATATTTATGTATAAAAATTATCACATATCCCAATATTATTCTAAAAAACCATAATAATTAAGTTGAAATTCAACAAACGTTACTCTCTTTGAATAAATGTAGACTTAAAAAAATGAAGTCTCTGATAAAATTATAAGAATACAGTATTGTGATTTAACGCAAAAACTGCAGTTGTCGATATAGTACAAAAAAAAAAAAAAAAAAAATTATACATCGTTTTATATTTGTAAGACTAATTTGGTCTTGACGTGTAAACTTATTCGAAAACGTATTGCATCTCATCGATCAATATAGCGTTCACGGAGGCATTAAACCTGATACCGAAAACATTAATATTAGTTACATGGATTGACCATGGTCAACCTTAAATTTAAGTTGTTTTTTTTTTTTTTCATCGAAAATAAATCGTTTTTCGCGTATCATGACCATTCATGACCGTACATCATGTAAATGCCCAACTCAAATACCGTCGGAAGAAAACATTTAATACCAACAGGAAAATTATGCGCTGCGACGGGTTCGTACACGAAAATAAAAACGTTACGTTTTGCAACCACGCGCGGGTGTGAAACAACAAAAAGCGCTGACAATACGAATAAGTCGTGTAAAACGTTTATACTTGTCGACTGCTGCGTGTCAACGAACCAGCGGCCGGAGAAGGATCTCAATAATTACATTGTTTTGCGGAGAACGTATTCGGCAAAGGATCGCGGTACAAAGCGGTACGTTTATAATAGCTGTCGCGCGTTATCCTTTTGTGCACGTGCACACCAACACGGGCATATCGTATCAAAAACGCATTCGACCCGGGACCAACAACAGGTACGATAATAGTAATAATAATAATAATATGTATATATATATATGAGTATACAATAAACCGCGAAGGTAGCCTACACGTACATAATCATCACTTTATACGAATGTCTATAAAGATATTATACGCGCGTATACCTTAAACTACCCGACTGTATGAACCGCACTGCCGCCGCGCCGGTCTCTCAGCAACACATCAACGTGTACGCGTATACGATAGTCGATTGGTTTCATTCAAAAACGGTGTCATTGTTGCGTCGGTTTACGAGTGTCCGGCTCGTAAATCCCGTTCGACGGGCACCCTCGTTATTGTGACATCTTTTACGACTTCGTCAACCGTGTAATAAAACCATACACATTTAGATCGTAAAATAAAAATGCCGCTTCGTGATTGCCGTGATCCACTGCCGCCACTAGAAAAGTACACACACACACACACACACATATATATATATATATACACATAATATTATAAAACATCCATGGATAAAGGGGTGCAGCCGAACGAGGTGAGAAATCGACCGCTTGCACACAGGACGTTTGAGCACCGGAACAATTTTATACGAATACGTACGTACCGGGGTAAACCTTCAATTAAAACCGTACGCTACGGGGACATGTGCGTCTGTGTGCGCGTACAAACCCTTTGGACTGGGTACCATATATAATTCGTCGAACGGCGTTCCGAAATTTTTCAATAGAGACCCCCCAGATCATTGGATTTTTCGTACGAAACATGCCAATTTAATGAATCTTTAACTGTGTCCGAGGGAAACGGGTCATTCGAATTTTCGGCTCTTCGACATTTACATTATTCCTGTGCAATATCGTGTGTACAACATATTATGGCTGCAATAAAAATATAAATAATGAGCCATCATTTTTTACAACATTTTCTGTCATTGTAGTGTGTGCGGAAATCATACCTAGTACAAATCAATTCGAATTGAAGGATTTTTTTTTAATTTACATCCTACTAAGATACAATAATTCTAAGAGGTCGTGAGAGTAATGAAATTTCGAAATTGTTATAATATAACCTAGTACGATATGATATAAGCTTATTCTTGGCATTCGCTTTCCGTCGCGTTAATAACTGTACGTTTTTATTGCTCTCGAAACGCGAAGATTTGTAGACATTTGACGATACGCGCGATGGTATACAAACGTTTCGCAGACCTTTAGAATGTGCGATGCGCGAAGATAGAAACGGGAAAAAATGTTAACGATTTTGACGTTATCCACTCAAACGGCGGCAATCGATTTATCATCCGCAGCCGGTCCTTGTGAAAACCGTTTGTCCGTCCCTCTTCCACGGAGACGCTGCCTGATTTGTGGCTTGTAATTATAATGGATAATATAATTCACGCGCTCGGTAAACTGATATTGACCCGTCTGTCCGCATATGTGCCCGATAACCTTTGGGTATTTTTATTTCCCTCCCCTACGTCCTCGCCCGGTGAACCCGACGGTCCTAACGACCGCGTCTGCATTTTTCGAATTTCGAAACGACAACGGGCTAAAATTGGCTCGTTCCGACTACCGATATCGGATGCCGGAGAGAATATCCTGAACGGTACTTGTAACACCACATCCGTGGGACCGCAAAGAAAATTGCGTATATAAAACCATAAATTAACTCAAGGAGTCGAGAAGAACGTAAATTTATTTTTTATTTTTTTTTTTTTTTTTTTTTTTGTAAAACACACGCGCGCGCACTCGCGCACAATAATTCTGTACACGTACACTCGACACGTTCGCGCGCGCGTACACCGATATCATCCAACATAATTTATTGTAATAAGTTGATTTTAAACGGTATTCGGTTTCCCCCAAAAACGTAACGTACCGATTTAATCGAATTCATATTTTTCCGTACGGACACGATAAATCAATGAAAAATAGGCTATCGCGGCGTATCCGCCTGCTGCCTATATTTCGTAGTGTCGCGGGGCGTTACACAAGGATAAACGACTACGTCGTACACACGTTGTTTTACGCGGACTGCAACGATTTATACCTAAGGTGCCTAGTGTACCTACACGCGAACTATTGTAAATGTGTTCAGGATTTTTTTTTTTTTTTAATCCGTACGAAAAATTAAATAAATTACACGAGATAATCGACGAGATAATCGGTTCTACGGTAAAGTTCGGTACATTTTAATACGCCGCTCTCGCTCGGTTTATATATTACCATCGATACCAACAGTTAAACAAATAAATAATCAACGCTTTACCAGGGGGGGGGGAGAATCTTCACAATCGTAATTCAACGCGCGCTTATAAAACACCGTGTTCCGTTCGCGTCGAAGAATGCGCGTACTATGGCTTGGTGTTTTGCCAAAATGTTCGTTAAAAAATTTCGTTTGCAAACTTCGTCGAATAATACCGAATTGTAAACGTAAAAATCTCAAGTTTTATTAATTGCACGGTACTATGTAATGTTATGATTAAACAATTTTCTACATGTGCTGTTTCGAATGATTATAAAATTTGCTGGTCTCAGTACGTAGGTACGACGTAAATACGCACATTATGAATATATGTTTTAATAATGATCTTCAGATGGAAAAAAAAAACCTTGTTTAAGGATATTTGTTTTTCCGCACACTGCGTCGTATATACCGTATTTTATTTCATTTGTATATGTATTTCGCCATTTTACCCGATCGATAAATAATTGTTTTTAACAAAATATATAAAATTGTACGTATCCACGAAATTTATTATATTTATGCAAAACTACTTTTTAGCGCGGGCATAACATAATAATAATATAGTGTATAATGTATTCAATCTTGTCGTTTATTGCCTACTTTAAGCTTCTTTTTACATAAATAAAAGTTATTGCCAAACCCACTGTCTTCGACTGTATAATCAAAATTACTTATAGGCTACCTCTATGGCATAATATAAAGTTATAATTTTAGTTAAACATGTCCATTAGCATTAATGTGTTTAGCATATTATGGTGTACGGATTGTGGATTCATTCAATATTTATTTTTAACGCCGTATGCGTCCATTAACATTCTGTTTCAAAACTTTTTACGTATAATAACCGTACGACGATATGTTTTCGATAATATTATTTTTTACCTCCGTCGAATAATATTTATAAAATTCCAAAACAAACATTAATTTAAGATTTCGTTGAACCGAATGACACCTTGACCATACGCGTATTCAATTTCATACGCGCGGCTACGTTCACAATCGAACAGTCTAAATTCTAATTAAATACCGACATTGATGGGTTTATAAATCGAATAATTTATTATGGCTCTAGTTGGAAACGTTAATATTATTATTATTTTTTTTTCCCGATACTCGCATAGTATTATTATTACCCTATGTAGTCCGGTGAAGGTTTTGCGAATAATACGCCGACGCGGTCAGCGTCGAAACGGAAAGAAAGAAAAAAATAAATAAAAACCCGTTCCGGGCTGTCGGCCGAACCGGCAGTGCCACTATTTGTATACGTTCTCGTATATAATCCTTTTGTGAAGCAAGAGCTTGACAAAACACACGTGAATATAATAATAATAATAATAAAAAAAAAAAACCGATTTCTATACGACTCGACTACCGGATTATGTTTCCAGATTACGTCGTGTACGAGTGCGCGGCGCGCGCATAAAGCGAACGGTGATCACATAAACGGGCGCGTGTCGACTCTCTCGGAAATCGTTTTCGTTCTCTCCCCCCCCCCCCCGGGTTAGAAGAGCGGACGACGATTGAAACGATGAAAAACGGTCGACGGGCGAGCGCGCAGGAATGCGGAGATCCCTGGAAACCGAGTGGCGTGCATCGGGACGATATTAAATGCAATACGTTTTATCGGTCACGTCGTAACAATGATCATAATAATTATAATATTATTTGCGCGTGCTGAAAACTTTGTACGGGTTCGATCCCGGTTGTTCGCGCTGAGCGCGCGGAGATTTTTCGTTCCTCCTTCGGTCTGCGCGAGAGATGAATTTGTCGATTTGGCGGTACGAAAAACGAAAAAAACTGGTTCCGGCGTGAAACGCGCACGCGCTCCTACTCGGTAATCAATCGAATTGGGTGCCGAAAATACGCGTTTACGTGCCCTGTACGAAATTCCGCCGAACGAGTGGGAATAACGTGTTACGTTTAACGGGTATACGTTTACGATTTTTTCGTTGCATGGTGCACTATTGGACTTGAACCAGTGGCCAGTGCTGGGTAGGTTGCGAATCATTGCACTTGCGAATCTCGTGAACAACGAGCACGTTCGGGGTCGAAAATCGGGCCGGAGCTGATTTCCTCCGGAAATTAGTTTTCCGCCACTGCCCTTTTTGCAACCCCTTCCATTTTCCTCCAGTCATTATCGATTCACTTGTTGATGATTATTAATTTTATCATCCATTCACCGGACACCATAATGTATATACACTTCTATCCATTTTCAAATAGAATACTCACTGTTCTTGAACTAATAATTTATAAACGCACATGAGTACAAAGGTACATATATTTAATTTTCATAAAAAAAAAAACCAATTATTATTTATTATTATTATACTTTATAAATATACTATTATAAATAAAAAAAATTATATGTAAAATACAGCACATTATTCCAATAATTATTAATAAAAAATTGATAAATTTAATTATTTAGTAATTACTAGGGCTAGGATTTCGATGTACTTTGCATTTTTTTTCTGAAGCTTTCTGTACGATGCTCATTTTGTTACAGATATGTTTTAGGTATTTTTAAATTAGAATAAGAAATTTAATTTTGCATTTTTTAACAATTTTTGATTTTAAAATCATTTTTCTTATTTTTTATGGCATTTTAGGGGTTTTTAAATCATTTTTGGTGTTAATGAATTTAAAATTATAGATTATAGATTTTTTCTACCGACGGATTAGTGTTGGTATGCAATGTAAAAGTTGTTGTTGATAAACGTTTTACAATACAACATATATCAAGAGACAAACATATAAATGGAGTATAACGAAGAGAACAAATTGAAGAATAAGAAAAAATATGTACATCTACAAAAACGTATTGGGAAAAAACAGGAGGCACGCTCTCGTGATTTAGTGTAACAACAAAGAATAATTTAATATTAATAATGAAATATTTATGTATATATAATGTGATTTTTTTAAATTTTACAAAGCTATTTTAAATGCATTTTTTGAGTTTTTTAAGTAATTTTTGCATTTTTTAAGGTCATTTTTTGCGATTGTTAAGGACGTTAAAATTCCAACTCTAGTAATAACTATATTTTTTTTATATAATTATGTCATTTTTCAATAAATTCATACCTGTAAAAATAAAATATACATTCATTATATTTTAGTAATATGTACGTATAGTTTAGATTTAGTTTCAATAGTTATTTGTTTTTTTTTTTTTTTAATGGATCAATCGCCTCGTCGATTGCTTTACATCTTTTGTTTGCTTGATAGTCTTTCGACAATTTCGGAGTGTAAAAATATATTTGGAGGAAAATAGACAGCGGAGGAGTATGATGTTTATTTGTGAAGCAAAAAGGAATTTTAATTTTTTTTTTTGAAGAAGAAGAAGGAAATAGACAGTGGAGGAAAATGGTCCCGCCCTAAAATTATGCGTACCGTGACGGGCTCATGGTGTGGTACGCCTGAAGTGTTGACTACGAGATTTGAAAGCACGTAATAAAACTGTGTTCAGCGGAGAGCCACGAAAACGGTGTTATCGACGTAAACAAACGCGGTGGACTGTTGGCCTAGGTACGGGAAAAATTCGTTTTCGCAACACACTCGAATAGGTTTTCAAAGGGCTCGTGTTCGACCACGGAACACACGATAACGGACCACGGATGTTTAAAAACGGTTTAATGAAAACTAAGAAGACGTTTTAACGTTTCACGACCTGCCGTACAAAACAGAAAATAAGGTCATCACAAAAAACCATTAGTCCCCGGCAGGATTAAAGTGGCAAAAAAGAACCGGAGGGCGTGGACTTTAATCCACATATCGTCCTCAGTATTCCATATATTCCCATATAATTACTAGGTAGGTAATTAATTAGAAATAGATATAGGTACGCATTCTTAGATGTTGTTAGTTTACTCCACAAACTCTATTCATACGTTGTAAAAATTTATAAACTTGTAAATTACGAACTCATTTTTTCAAATAACAGATTGCAAATATCTTTTAATAAAATTAAAACTAAAATAAAAAAACCTTTATATATAAGTAAATAAATTATAATTTTACGTTTAATACGAATTAGTTTTTTTCTAGAACACTTAGTGGCATCAAGCAAAGCAAATTTTCGATTGTTTTGTTGCGTATATTTCACAGACGGTTGAGCGTTTCAGTGAACTTTTCGGATTAATGTTAAATGGGACGCTTTATAAGCGCTGCAACGGGTAGGGGGCCGAATCCCCTTGCGTCCCTCTTCCATTTTAAGCCCTGGTCTTCGGACGCACTAGCGTAGTCGTTGCCGGGTTCGGGATGTCACGTCGGCGTACTGTTACATTCATGGTCGATTTTATTGGTTTTCTGTGGAAAATTCGCATTATTCTTGACGATAATGTTATTTAAAAATATAATACTTCAACTTGAAGTTAATACTTTCTGCAGCAACGCACTGAACCCGCAGGCGACGTGTTACATTCGCTGCAGGTCAGACGAATACAACACAACGTATTGTAGTACAATACGTAACGGGTAACAATAACAATAAACCGTGCAATACTCGATCGCGGCACAGTGGGTGCCAACGCCCTGTATATTGTAAACGTATATACCGTACACCGTATATGTACGAGCGTTTTTTAAATAAACACACACCCCCGCGCCACGGTCGGTCCGATAATATGCCGACTCATTTGAATCTCGTTTACGACTACCGCCGTTCAAAAAAAAAAAAATAAATAAATAAATAAATAAATAAATAAAAATAAAAAACGTTTTACAAGTTCAATGGTATTTTATTAACGGGCTTTGTTTCTCTGCCTCTATCGCCTTCTCTCCCCCTCTCATCCTATTATTTCACGCCCGTCATAGGTCATCAACCGCGACGACGGCGGTGCACCTGAATTCGATTGCATAAAGACTGTTCGGCCTATTTTACCAATCTATTTAGTGAATTTTTCCAAAACGTAGTCGAGATTTTGATAACGAGTGTACCGCATATGGTTTACCGTACGCAGTCGCAGAGACCGTCAACATCTGATTGCCATCATTGCACATCACCAACGTCAGACGCAGTACACCACGTGTAAAGACGGAACAACGATTTAATTCTACGCCGAAAAACTAATTCCACGTCTTGTGATCTCACGATTTCGCACTGCGTTTTAAAACAATATTTACAGAAAGTACTGCAGTGATTATTTTCGAATAAGCTAATAAATAAAACGATTAATGTGCACAAAGATGTAGGATACACCTCGTTAACGGATGAAACAAAACACACCGTGTGCACACGTACCACGACCGCAATACAATACCGTTTGAAAGATCTCTACGAGTGTTTTCACGCGACAATGTTCGTTGTATTTTAATTCTTTCGATAATTGTCATAACACTCACAAGTCGTGCCCCCAAAATATATACCTCGATGTTGAATGGCGTCATTAATGCAATACATATTTACAATTATGACGTATACTTGACACGTGTGGTTTTCCTTGCAACGTTTTAGGTTATAGCGTACAGTCAACCGATGACTGACTTTGAACTATATTTAAATAACAGTGCATCGTATATTCTTAAATTTAAACCATTAGTGACACATATGTGCGATAGGCCATAACCCTTTAGCAACTGTTTTCTAAAAATATCAATGTAGTATAATATTTTGTAAAAATCAACAACATTTCTACTAAAAAAATATATTTATACAGACTTGTGTAAATGTAACAACACTATAACAAACAGTACAGACGCATCGAAATGTGAGCTAATAATAACTAATATAATATTACAATATAAATCATAACACAATACGTCCCAAATATGTATATCCATAAGTATTATATTATAATTTTTTCATAACTAGAAATACGATAAAAATAATTCTCACATTTTTTTGGTTATCATATAAAACGTACTGCATTTCCTCGATTAAAACTGTTGTTACCTTGAGCAGACGATAGGTGTGGTTGAATTTCAAATTATATTTGGAAAAATAATTTGTAGATACAGCACCTATGTTTAGTACTACCTCATTACGTCTATTATAATTAAAAATTTCGAACGTTCGAAGATGACTTAATTATAGTTTAATTTTAGTCAGTTATATCTGTAAAATTTTTTGATTGAAATAACAATATAAATATGTAACATAATGGTGTAATACTTGTTCTATTACATAAAGTACCTACACGTACAATTTTAACAAAGTATTTATAATTCAGATAACAGGTTACAAAAATTAAAACTCCCCAAACATGCTATGTAAAAAAAAATGCATATGTATGTATATACACCGGGGGCTTTTAAAATTTAATTTGAAACGTCTTAATAAGTGTGGTACACGAATAAATATTACTTTGTAAAAACCATAGAAATATTATTAATCATAAATAATGATCGAAGTTAACGAACACTTCAATACCGTATAAACGTATATACTTGTATCTTATGATTTATAACAAATATACGGCGATGCATGATGTACTCGATTCTTGTAATGCAATAATCAACTGCAATATTATACAACACTGCTATAAAACATCAATTATTTGTATATTAACGAGACATTTTTTATGTACGTGGGTTCGCTTTAAAGTTACAAGATGGGATCTAAATGTTTTTATGTCGTCACCATTATCCATTAAAACTGTACACCACCTACTAGTTTTGCGAGTACAAGGATTTAATGGTTTTCTGTTGGATTTCTGTTAAACGATGTTGAGTGTAGTGTAACTGATAAATTTAATTAAAATGCATCCGACAGTTTCTCAGCGAGCGTTCTCGGCTTCGGGTGCCTGCGTTTTAATCTAATTAACATTATAACCTAACACGTAGCACCGCGAGTAATTAAAAAAGAAAAAAACTCAACACATTTAAAATTAATTCGTCAACCAATTAAAATTGAATTCGCCGCAAAGAGTATAAATCGCACACGAATCGAGTGGCGCTATAAACGGTTTTAGTTGAAAAATATTTTCAAGGTAAGGTGGTCGACCGTCATCCTTCTTTCGACATAAACAAACGGCACAAAAAGCGCACAATAACTATTTTATAAACGCGCGTCGCTACGAGTATAATAAAATAATACTCGATAGCTCCGCGTGCGTACGTACACATCCGCGTCCGCACAACACCCGATGATCGATTGATGCGGTAAACAATAATAATCGACACCGTCGACAACGTCCTCGCGCTCTTCGCCCGTGCACGTGCATTCAATATTAAGAGATGTGGACGCTTCGAAAGAATACACGTTGTTACTGTGTACTGTTTACACGCGTTGCCGATGACGTTAAAGTCGAGTGGTGAAATTCGCAAAAAAATAAGCTGTCAGAAAAAAAAAAAAAAAAAAAAAGGAAAAACGATGATCAATCAATGACTCGAGAAAAAGCAAAGGTACGCGTACGATCACGAGCGCACACAAACGTGAACAGGTTGTCCGCACGCGGGCAATGCATAATAATATAATAACACGTCCTGCTCCGATGACGCGCGGTCGGACGCGGTTGAATGACGGGACCCGCGGCGCGACGGTCCGACACACGGCTGTTTCGAAACATCACAATTAACGCACGCGGAGTCGTCCGGCTTCTTATTTACACTTCACGGCCGATTAATTATTATATTATTATAATTTCCACGTGACAGTAATCCGCAAAAGCCGTTCTCCCCTCCGCGCGCGGTCGCGACGTCGTCGCCGGTGCCTACCGAACGATCGTCGGAATTATACACCGCCGAGGCGAACGTGTTAACCAGGTTTTTGACAAGTATCCCGCCGCGGATTCATTTCCTGTGGGTATACACGCGTTATTATATTTCTATACGAATATACCGGGTAACGATATAATACCCGTAAGTCCAACCGTAAGATTCGACTACGTACGACAGCGTACAGCATTGCATAAGTCTTCGGATCCGGGCAGAACCATTGCGGTATCTCGTTCGAAAACACATTTCTAACCCCCTAGAATCGTTTACTTATTTTTTTCTATCAATCGGAATAAAATAATTTTACTTTTAACAAATTATTACGAGCCTACCACGTACACGTATACTCGTATAAGTGATCCACGCAGGTAGGTGTATTATTTTTATATACATAGTATGATACACGGAACGGACCACCAAACGCAACATGTTTACGACCATTAGCCGGTCCTTTTTTCGGGGTCGGGTAATTAATTACGGACTACGAGTTTCGTTTCCCCCGGCCCCAATAGCAATAATTATTATCGTCTACTACTACACGGGTACACATAAGTGGTGGCCCCGCGCGTACTGCAACGCGTAAAAGATGTATATTATGTACGTGTATAAACATATTAAAAAAAATAAAATAGAAATAAAAACAAGAGAGAAGACCTCTGGTGCGTGCGAACGAACGCACGCGCGCGCGGGTATAGATCTTTATAAATATGTATAAGAGAGTCGGTCGCCGAGGTGTCAGCCGATACAAATTGTTAAGGTGGGTGGCCACTATGTGACGATAACATCGCCGCCACCTGAACCGGAGGTTTCGGTCCCTCTGCGCGCGCGACGATTCAATCCACTCAACAAGCCATACATTACACCGTGCCAAACCAGTTATACTCGGGACCGCGTGTGCGTTTTTTATTATTATTATTTTATATACACATTTTTTTAATTCTTTTTTTTTATTGCGATCCAGATGACACACACATACACGCACACACACACGTACATGCAAGACCATTGTAAGAAGGATTGTTTGACGCGCGGTTAATCAAGATTACGCACGAACGCACGCGCACACCTGCAAGCACGCACCCATATATGTTTACAACTTCGTGTTTGAATAAAATCCGAACAATATTTTTTAAGTAGTTCGACGGTTTTTAACGTTTTCAACTCGACGCTGCGCGAATTATTGAAGGCGTACCATTGAAATAAACCGTGCGTTAAAATAAAACCCGAACGCTTTTCAACCGAATTCAATTTAATAACGTAATATGCATACGTGATGAGTCTTATGTAACCGAATAATAAGGAAGTATATTTTACTTGCTGCACCGCGCAACAACTTCTGACAACGGAATTTGTTTCCCGTAAAAGCATCGTGGTCCGGAAATCGAACACACTTGATTTACGTGTTCCGTCTCTTTTCGTCTTCCCCTCAGTTACTAGATTTTCCGTTTCCGGATCACGACTTTGAAAGCCATTGGTTCACAAAACCATTTCGTTTACGGACGCTTTCTCTCGCTAAAAAACAATCGATTCTTTCGAAATCCGTGCGCGCATTTTCCAAATCAATGAGTCGCCGCCGTTCGAACACTGCACGTACAGCGCACGTACACAGCAACGGTATATGATAACCGTGAAAACGATAAAACAAAACCAATCACAACCGCCTCACTCGTCGACGCATTCAGACCCGGTTAGGGGGCCCGGGTAGGCAACATAAGCATTTAACATTTTTAAATGGATAATTTTTAAAAAAATATTACATTTCCTAGTACCTACTCGCATCAAATTATGTATAGTCAAAAATAAGACTCAAAAAAAGTATTTTGTTTTATTTAAATTAGTAGTAGTTTACTTGTCTACAAATGTATTCATTTAATAAATTGTTAACTTTCCATAAATAAATATAATGAACTCAGAATTAAGTCTATTTTAGTTATTGTTTACGTAAAAATAATATTTGATGTAAGGGGTGGCAAACTTAAGTTTGCCTAGGTGTAAGTAAACGTTTTAGCCGATCGCATTTGTCGGGTCTGATTAACGAGCTTAACATCTACAGTTACAAACGCCCAGGGCCGGCTTTAGATACGATTGAAGAGTGCGACAGCACGGGGCACCAAAATCAGAAGGGCGCGTGAGAGGCATCGAAATTAGAACTAAATTTGATCAACTGTTGGCGACACAAATCATCTACTACTGATAGAAAAAAATATATATATCACGACGATTGATTATATGAATAATATAATATTGATATGATTCAATATGAATTTGATTACTATTATAATTATCATTGTTTATTATTCTATCGACATACAAGGATAGGCCACTCTTGTGGGTACAATTACAGTTTTATAAACCATCGTTATATTATTTCGAGTATTATTATGTTTGTTCTCCAAACGATTTACAATTATGTGGCAAACATGCACGTTTGAATAATTATTTCCAGCGTTTACAATTACGAACAAGGCGCCTCTAGTTACTACAAATCCGCCGGTTTTATTTATACGTTTAAGTCGTTTAAGATTGCCAAAATAATTCTTGCACTGAGCGCTGAAAGAGCTAACGCCGGCTCTGCACGTGCCGTAAGCGCACGTACAACAAGATGCGCACCCGTTTGATACGAACGTCGCGTAATAAACTTAGGGCTAGTTCACATGAAAGGCGTTGAACACGCGTTATCCAAACGCGCGCTTACAAATGCTAAACAAATTATATTAACTGTAAACATGATAACGCGCGTTTAACGCATCGGTAACGCAAGTACCTTATCTTCGCACGTTAACGCATGTTAGACATGTCATACATTTCATATAATTTGGATTGATGTGTTCAGTTGCAACGCACGTTTTGAAGCGATAGGCTCTTGTTTTTCAAAATTTTCAGTTGTTTTTTCGAAAAAGATTTCTTCAAAGTCAAAAATGGATAGTGTAGAATTCGATACTGATTTATCGATCGATGAAATTGAAACCCCCCCCCCCCCAATTCGGGATATGGCAAGTAGTCTGTATTGAAATAAAATCAGTAAAAGAAAGGTTTGGGAAGAAATTGTTCTCGTTTTTGGCGACCCGAGTGACACCGAGGAGATGAAAAAATGTCAGGTTTAATACAATACTCGACTGATCACGGTATAAACGCGCGTACATTTGGTGAACATAATATGTTATAATACTACGAACAGTGGCAGCGATGTCGACGCACGTCGAACGTGCGTTTAACGCCTTTCACGTGAACTAGCCCTTACACGCACGTTCTCGGGAACGATGATGAATCGGTCGGTCGGTATTTTTAAACAGTGTTATTATTATTATTATAATTGGTGCTCGGACCTCGATTACAACAAAACGCCTTCCGCGCGCGTTACATTACGACGTACACAATATCGTACGCGAGCGTACGTGCACCACCGGACGAGGTACACGAAATAATGTATTATTAATCACGCGACCGCCTCTCGACGCGATCCCGGATAATCCTATTGGCGGTTGCTACTGGTTTTTCTCTCTCTCACTCTCTCATTTTTTCTTTCCGCGCGCATCAGACTCGGTACCAATGCCACCGCGTCGCGTTCTCCGTCCGACGGTCTTCCCGGCGACGACACTCCGCGACGGTACACACAACATTACGATTGCACCGGCGCGCGCGGTGCACCTCTCCGCCACCGCCGCTGCACTTGGTTCGCCCGCCGCCCCGGGATCGCTAAACGGAATTAATGGACGTCGTTACCGCGCCTATTACCGTCACGCAACAGCTACCGGGTACTAGTGAGCGGCTGCACCGCGTATTAATACGTGTACTCGTTACGGTATTTTTACCGATATCGAAATGGAAAAAAATGAACTCGTCCGTTACCGCTTACCGCACTTCGTTCGGTTCTTTTTTTTTTTTTTTTTTTGCCTCGTCGGATTTGAAGTATACGAAGAAAAACCCCCCCCCCCCCTTCCACCGTATCGAGTTATAAAAGTTTACCGTATTAAAACCGTATAAGCTTAAAACTAAATATCGGTAAACTACGATAAATATAAACTGATATGCTTTTGCTTGTGCATACTCATCCTGAATACTCATTCAAAAAAGAGAAGAGGTCAAAAAATCCAACTCGATTCGTCTTCTGTTATATTATGTTTTGTATACGTTTTAAAGCGACTACGAGTAACGCCATCCGATATCTATGCGACTCCGTGATGTCATAGTAGAATCCGTTTATTAGAAACGCTTTTGGACCGAGGAAAACTAACCGCAGGCGCGGATTTAGAACTCAAATTGGGGGAGGGGATCATTTTTTCGAAAGCACAAAAAGTTAATACACAATTACAAAAAAAATAAGTAAATTATTATTTCAAATTAGAACGTTATGAATATATGAAATTGTTAATTTTTAAAATTAAATAAATAGTTTAATCTTCTTTGTTTTATTTTCAATATAATTGTTATATTATCAACATTTATGTGTATATTCTTGTGAATATTGAATAAAGCGTTCCTTTCCCATGTTAATTTTTTAATTTAATTTTTTTATAGTATTGCTAGTTTAAAGATTTAGACAAAATAATGTTAATATTTTACTTAAAGTATTTCCTGCCCCCCCTGCCAAGAGGGTCTAGTACCAGCTATGGCTATATGTGTGACATATAGATACAATTATTATATCGATAAGATAGAGTATAGAAATATAATAGGTATAATATAGATTACTAGATACTAGTAAATTACTAGCAAACAGGAAAGAAATAACAAATACTTGGAAAATTGTATAGTTGAGTATATTAATGAGAAGATTACGAAAATTGAATATTTAAAGAAAGTTAGCTTCAAATTTGCAAATCAGTGGTTTTAAAATGTATTTATTATATTTTATTATTTGTATTTCGTAGACCTAAGTGATGACTAGTTGACTTCCAAATCAACGATTTAAAATTGTATATTTTTATCATTTTTTTTTTAACATACATTAACGCATATTAACCTAGTCTACTTTAAAGTTGACAGTCTTAAGCCTGTAAAATTGAGAAGGAAAATGTGCATAGTTAAACAGGATTTAATTTGGTTATACCTTATAAAATACCTTTTTCAAACGGGAACCAATTCGGCTATACCTAATAAAATACCTTTTTCAGACGGGAATCAATTCGACACGTGGGTTTGGAGCTCGAGAACCAATTCGGTATCAGCTGTTTATTTTTTACAAATTGTCGATAAGGGCACCTGCCAGTAAAAGGTACCATCTGTTCGTCTATAGAATATAAGCCAATAGACCAAGGTATATTTTCACACGCATTTCGAACAAATTCCATCAACGGTTGAACTTTCCAAAATTTACTTTTGTTTTTTGGAAGACAGTTATTTATGTTAATAAAATGTAAATGGGTACGTATAGCTAGAAACCTATTTCTTGTGATTACAGAATATATGAGATCCAAAGTGATACCTCTCTGCCAGTACAAAAAAAAATCGAGGATATTTAATAATTCCCATCAATGGCTGGAACCATAAAATACTTTTATCTCATTGACAGTGGCCTTGAATTCTTTCCCCTTATTGCTAAATGCATACATGTTAGCACATAGCACAGCTTCTTCGAAATTTAAGTCAGGTAAATATTTTTCTATGTAATTATTAGGTGAGCCTAAATCAATACAATTTTGAGGACCATTAAATTTAGGTAGTGGTATACCCAGAAAAGGCATTTGGCTCCATCCAGTATTTGATGTCGATTGTGTACTGTGTAGTTTGAGTTAGTACTTCAAATCATTTGTATTTAAACTAACATCCAAAATACTTTTATTATTACCTTCCTTATTAGTAGATATATCTTAATCTTCTTCAGGATCTGATTCAGATAGATACGATTGACTTACATTTTTTTTTAGGAAAAGGTTGCCATGTTATGTCATAATCGCTATTTTAAATTGTTACTTTTATAAAAACTATATTTTTTGTGTCTATACGTACGATTTTACTCGTATACGACAAAACGATGATGTTAAATCTTCTATATTCTATATATAATGATATGTTTTCTATCGAATTTAGAAATACTAAAGTAAATGTCTGTAACCAGTTATTTATTTTTATTATTATCTATGGATTTTGAAAATGAATGTTAACTATAAACATTTGAAATTGGCATCCCTCCCATTAAAAGGTGTATATAATGATGTAACAATTAGATTTAGCACCCGAAACATCCATTGGGTATGATTCATTTCAGATTTCTAAGAAATAAAATGTAAATAGTATTAATTTATGCAAGCTCAAATGACGATTCAGACTGTGATGCAAATGATCATGTTAAGGCGATTGGTTTTCAATCGAATTTTTTAGCAAGTATTATTTATTTATTTTAATTTCGCACGCAGACCTCATCGACGATCTAGCAGCCTTTTGGACATCGTGAACTAAATACAGTCCTAAGGGACTCGGTGTAGAAATAATGTAAAGCTGTAGGAAATAACGCCACGGATATTATAGACATCAGAAAAATGCAAAACCATTTCCACTGGTAGTGCAAAATAATAAATAAACGCAAGCGGGCCTAGGAGGAAAAATGTATTTTATCGTATAATTTACTGTAGATATTGATAAAACGTTTTTAAACGAGTTACATAATCAAACAGAATTCATCGTGCCAATTAAATGCTTTAAATCGGTTGGTCTTTCTATTTTATCAATAGTTACGAAAATTTTTTTTCAAAATTAAATTGACGGATTTGAGCAAGACATGACGCAGACAGTCCACCGGTGATTGAATTGCTAACCACCGGTAGAAACCGTCATTGTTTTTCGTTTATTTAATTTCTTTTCAATACTATCGCGACACGTCTACAGCCTATAGCGACCGGAAAATGTGTTTGTTTCGTTGCACGTTGACAACGGAATCGGCTTGAAAGATACCAAATTAAAACATTAATTAAAAATAATTGTGTTAGAACTTTATTATGAATCCTACACGGACATATTAATTCTAAATATTCTATAATCCACTTTATTTTCGGTATAACCAAAAGTAATACATAAGGTAAAACACGGAAAAGATCAGTCCCAGTTTGAACAAGCTGTAACAATCATTAACTAAAACAACGACGATTTGAATTAATATCCTCGACTATATTCAGAATAAGAAACGTAGTCGGCGGCCGAATACTGCGCATGGGCGTGGCTACACTACGCACGCTCGACTACGTGGCGATAAATCTCGATATTCAAGGAGATTACATTTTGAACAACAAAAATATTCCATTTTAGTATTTTACTTCAACTATTGGTTGTACCAGTACACCGTTTACACGACGAACATACACATTTGTGTAGGTTAGTGAATGCTTAATTAAAAACGAATATAAAATCATACAGTGATCAGAGGGCGGATTATGTGCAGTAATAATCAAATATAACCAAATATATGCTAAAAAACCTTAAACATGCATAAATATATGCACTATAATGTTAAAATATGCACGAAAAATAAAAAATATGCATAAAAAATAATTTGCCGAAACCAGTGCTTTGCATAAATCTGCAGAAAATGAATCTAAACGATTGGCCGTTAATAATAATTTAGATCAACAATATATGTAATTTTCAATTTATACACAAATATTCCGATAGTATATTATTTTACAAGTTTCTATTTTTTATAAGAGGAGACTCAGTTTCAAAGTGTCCCCTGTCGAGCCGCCACTGCTACCAAGTACTTATTGCATCTCGTGCGACTCTTAGTTCAAATTAACCATGTATATAAAATAAAATATAACATGTAAAAGCTTGAAAAATTTATTTCATTGTATAATCAATACACTACACGCATCATTTAGGATTTGTTTAATCAATTTTTATAATAGACTTGAATCATGAGGTATTGAACTGTAGAAGACAAAATTCAAATGATTGAATTTTGACCCGGGACGAGCTTATTACACATTTTTGTACACAGAAATATCAGTTTAATAAAGATATATATATATATATTTATAATATATATTTATACATAGGTAATGTAGATCATATTAACGAAAGTGAGAAACTCATTTAACAGTATCTAGAAGCAAAAATTGCCATTTTCGCAACTCATTACAATCATACGTTTCATTCGACAGCCGTACAAATAATTCGAACGAATACTACGATAAGAATATTTTGTTATTTTTATGTTATTTGATGAGTATTTTTAAAGAGCGCATTACATATTAAATAATTTACAATCAACTCGTCATCGTAAAAAACGTGTAAAAATATTCAAATTTTGACTGGGAAAAATAAAATCGTGTCATTTTTCTACTTGCAAAACTATTTTAGGCTTCTATGTGCAATTAAATCAATTATATCATTCACAAAATATAAACTACATCGATATATCACGTCTTTAAAATTAGTACATACAGTTCTTTTCAATAATTATTATTACAACGAGGTTTATTTGGTCAAAATGGCTAATTTAATAGGTCAATTGTGTAATATTTACTCATTATCCACCTTTTGTCAAAAATATATCTCAACAAGTTCTTTTATTTTTTTTTTTTAAAGATTTTTATTTTATCGATTCATCACTGTACAACATATGATAGTGTAGCTTAAAATTTATTTGATAAATTAATCTTATGTTTAACCAATACCCCCTTTATTTTTTAAACTCTAATATGTTTAAATTATAGATTGACTAATCAACTGCTATTCAACCGATTTAAAATATTTCTTTTACATTGTTACGATGTTGTCAATGCTATTATATTGAAAATATTTGAATAATCATGATACATTGATATTTGATTAAAAATTGAGATTGTATTGAATCAAAAACAAATGACAAAGCAAAATGAAATGATTTTCAATTACTCCCCGGGGTTTGAGTATATACTCGTTTTGTCGAGGTACATTAAATGACCGTTAACTTTTAAACATTCATTGTATGTATCACTTCAGAAATGCTTTCATGTGGTTATCTATTTTTAATTTAATAAAATTATTCGTTTTAATCCATTCTACGACAAACCTAACTACCTTATTATTTAATTATTCTTAACTCAGCTTAATACTATTGATGATAGAAGTTAAACATCTATAATAGATAGCTTAAGGTAATACTAAGAATACACAAACAAGAGTTCGTAATATGCACTAGAAACCACATGCAAAAATGCACTTCTGGAAAAATAGGCACTTAAAAGTTCAAAAATAAATATTTATTTAAACTAAAAACATGAATCTGTGCTTTTAAAATATACACGATAAAAAAAAAAATAAGTAAAACAGTATTGAATAAGAATAAAAATAAATATCCATTCGTGTTTTAATGATTTATATTTTATTTTTTGATTTTATACATTTCTATAAAACTCCAAGTAAAAAATCAACATACCTTCTGAAGTTCAATGTTATAACATCTTAAAAATCCAATTATTTCGTCCAAATTTTTTGTACCTACCCTGAAAACCGATTTTCCTAAATTCGTAAAAAATAATACGCTATAATAACTCAGAAAAATCAACTATTCGCCGAATTTACCTAAAATATTTAAAAAAAAAAAAATGCACATTACATTTATATAACTACTGTTATGAAACATATTTATATCACACTTAGCAAGTTTTATTATGCAGCAAAAAAATTAATTTACAAGCCCTATACATTACACACACAGAATTAATTAAAGGAATTGAAGATATTTATATACTGTATATATTCATTTACTGTAAGTATGCATGTGCCTTAGGATTTAAGATAATAATTGCATTAGCTCTTTAAGTACTTACTCTAAATAATATTAAAATTATACAATGATCGGAAACATAAGAAAAAAAATGTTTGTAGTTTAAAATACGAATAGATATACGGAGTTTGAATTTCAAAATCATAAATCCAATATTTGGAATATTGTAAGATAATTTGAAGTACGAAAAAAACACTAAATTGTTAAAAATAAACCATACATAAAACATGCTTTAGCCAGGACATTTCTGTTGGTAATTTTTATAGCCCATCCGGGTTACGATATTTAAGACCGTGAACAATTGGAAATTCAAAGAACATGTTCTCTGAAATTTCAAAAGGTTAAGTTTAATATAACATGCATATTACAGTCTCGTAAGTCATAAATTTTAGTGTATGCACGTAAAATGCAAAACGTTGGTAAAACTTCAATTTTTTCCCAGGTCAACATTTGTAAAAGAGGTGTACCAACTATATGTTTGTACGGAGGTAAACGATTGAATGCAATATAATATCATACACCGCTGCGATGTAAAACACCGTAAGGAAAGGGTGAAAACATTTGGGTTTCGATTGTACACATCAACGTGAGAGTATGGACACACAAAACGACCATGCACAATCAACTCGTTCGTTCCGTCGGAATAACGGGCTCTTTTATTTATATTTTTCTATTTTTCGTGCAGACGCGGCGTTCACCGACGTCCTGCACCGCCCGGAAAAGACGTCACCGCGCGCGAGCACTTACATACGGTAGCCCTTAAAGACGTAAAAAAAAAAAAAAAAAGGAAAAACCGAAAATAATAACCATCAACAATAACACAGACATTGAACGTATTTATGTATGTTTATATTTATAACTTTTTAGTGCACGGAGGTGATGTTAGTGTGTGTGCGTGTGTGTGTTCAGCGCGTCTGCTGGCAGCCACGGACGTCTAAAGTAGATGGTTATCCGGTGAAATATACCGCAAGAAATGTAATCGTAGACGTGACCGTCAGGGGTTTCGGCGGGCCCCGTTCGTGTCCCAGATAAACATCTCCTCTAACCGAGCCTCGGCTGCAACAAACAACGGCGGCTGCGGCGACCGATGTGCACAGGCTGTGTAGTACACGTACGGCATATACATACGCCCTGCCGACGACTATGAGACTGCTATTTGTTTAATATTAATTGGTTACCGTGTTCCCAAAGAGATCGAAGCCGATAAAATGGACCGATCACAAATTTTGAACACGTTTGACGTGGCCAAGCGAATCGGAGAACACACAGGCGGCGGTGGAGGCACACGGGTTAACGCGCGGATATCTGGTTTCACCTATATGTGTACGTATAAGTGTGTGCGTTCGTGTGCGTTCGTGTGTGCGCGTTTGTGTGCGTTTGTGTCCGTCATAATATCCTATACACTCACCCACACAAACGTCCCCAACAAAGAAGGACGTGCACCTCCGTTTTTATCATTTCTCGATACTTTTCTGTACTTTTCTGTTTTTGGTAAAAATTAAAAATTATTTTAAACTATCCGTCAAGCCCTCTCGCTCGCGCATACCTCTCGGATTTCTGTGCACCGACGAAAACCGTCCAGGAAGAGATCTCACGGTTTTTGAAGAATGTTTTGTCCATGACTCACACCGGGACCGATTAAAATTTCCATACGAGTCACGTTCCCGTATCGTCAAGGGACCGCCTAGGCAAGTTCCACAGCGATACGAACATACTAGACAACAATTATAACAAAATAAACGATGCCGTGTTTTACGTTAGTCGAATATATCTGATCGTACGAATAACTCAGACCTTACAATATGACATGATATCATAACGCTTTTATTATTACTTATAAACTACACCTATACTACGTATTGAGCAACCGTTGGTGTAATAAATTAAAACGATTCCTTTCAAAAAAAAAAAAAAATAAATAACTCGATTCAAATAGAAGTTGGAATCCAGCTTTAAACGAAATACTCCTTCGATCGTACGTCATTTTGTCTTGTAACAACTATCGTTCTGCATAAATCATCGCGCCCAACGAACTGAGAATCTCGGTTTTTTACGTAGTTACCAGTATACGTTTTTTTTTTTTTTTTTACGTGCACGGCACGTAAGCCGCAGAAGTCTCTTGCAAGTAAAATTCCTGGACGATTGCGCACGATCGTTACTATTGATGCTGCCGTAGGTTTCGTCTCAGTGGTCGTTTGGCACAACACAGTCCGACTAAACCGACTCTTTTGTGCGTCGTGTACTCTAATTATTTCAAGGGGTTTTTTATTTTTATTTTTTACTGTTGCGCCCATTCAAATGTGAAACGGCTGTGTTGTGGTGCGCGGGCCCGTTATGTAAACGCACAAGGATATACGTGACGTCGATGTAAGCTCCGCTGTAGCTGCTACCGCATCATACTGCGGTATACGTGCGCGACGTATACCGTGCACTGGCAACGCGTCCTTGTAAAAAAAAAAAAAAAAACGTTGCCGAATTACCGCTCTAATCACATGATTTCACACAGCAGGAACATCAGCACCAGCAAGTGGTATATCATTCCTACCGTGTTCCCGTATGACAAACGAGTCCTTTGTGCTAACAAATGGATCCGATTATACACGACCATCAAGTACGTGAAATGTTTAAGTATAAGGTAGTGCGCGCATGTTATAATGTACGCCGCGCTGAAGCCCATAACTCTCGAGTCAAATGTAAAACGTCGTAACGAATGAATCACACTAATTGCTCAACGTTTCGTTTTACCGTGATTAATACCTATCGGATAAAATCGTAGTACATGGATTTTCGTGTACAATATTTGTGCAGTGCCGAAACTAAGAGGTTTTTCAACACGCTCACGCGTCACAATTAAAACGCCATACGAATAGTTTAACAGGTACCCGAACAGTTTTGTCAAAAACTTTTCTCGCAATCACAAAACATACACTTGAAAGCAACTTTAAGCGTTTGAAAAAATGAAAGCGGCTGATTAAGTTTTTGAATAATTGTGCATTTTTGATCATAAATGTTCAACACTGTATTTGTGTATTAAATTACTAATTTATCAATATAACTGCAATACTGTTATAAACCATTGCAATTGAAATACATACATCATTTAATCAAATAAATATTAAGGACCGTTTTATAAAATAATTTCGTTTAAATCCAAAATAATAAAATATTTATAGTTATTTTTCTTGTTAAATTTAAATTTAATATTTACCAAATTATAAACCATTATTATCATTATTAAGATTGCGAAAAATTTGAGAGAACAGCGTCAAGAAATTATTAGAAAAAATTGGAATTGATTGGGAGCAGACAAATTAAAGAGAGCGATAGAAGGAAGTAAATTCAAGAATATAAACAAATAGCTCGTAAAACCTAAAAAAAAAATGTATCACTACTCGTATTTAATATTAAGAATAATTGATCAAATATAAGCAATAAAATACAAAAAAACATAAATTTAATAAATCGTATGGAAAACCTATTAATCGTTTTATACTTCGAAAATACTGTTTGGGAACATATCGAATTATTACTAATATTGTAACTCTTTGATATATACTACAAGATCTAAAATAAATTGCTTGAGGTTAAGAATCTCAAATATTTATAAAATATTTTAATGATGTAAAAGTGTTGAAATACGTACTTTATATAATATATAATTTTTCTAAAACAACATTAATTATTTTAAATTTATAACACATAATTATCTAGTTAAAATTAATATTTTACACTGATTTGAAACTATATAAGTTATATATTGTTATAGTTATTTACAGCACTTTTTATAGTGAACTACAAAATTAATTATGTTCTATGGTGAATAATAATAATGATGACATAAGTAAAACGTACATAATTTAAATAAACAGTTATAAAATTAATATTTAACTTTTTTAATTAAATACTTGAAGTAATCTCCGAAAAATTAATTCAAGATAATTTAAAAAATTCATTAGTCTTGGAATATTTAATAATCAATAACCACATTTTTATGATAATAATAATTATATAAATATACAATATTCATAAATATTTGGTTAGTATTACACTTGTTTGGATTGTTTGACATTTATTTTCAAATGTTATGATCAAATAAATAATAATAATAATAATATATAAATTATCAAGATACGTAAATAATTTTTAAAATTTTTCAAAAATGATATTTAAATTAAATAATTCATAAACATCGATATCAAATACATTATTTTCAGAAAAATAATAAAACGATCAAAATCAATTTTGCCTGTTAAAAATCACAGGATCATTTTTGAATAAAAAAAATATTTTCTGTGATCCAAAAGACTTCGTTTTCAGACAGTAAAAACAGGAGGCATATAAAGGATATTATATTAAATTTAGTAGTAATGTTTAATACCTTTCAGTTGGATAGTATTTTACGGTATATTAGGTCATGGCCTTCGATCTTCTTCTCTTATTACATTTCAAAGTAACCGAATCCTATAATAACGCTGAACTAAAAAACCACAACCATACACGGCTATAAATCAAATGGCGATTGTGACATAATTCAATCCGGTCAATAAATATACTTAACTTATTTAATAAAATGGAACTTAAAAAGATAATATAAATGAAAATCAAATTATAGAGGTAGTTTACCATTTCGAAACAAAATAAAATAAAATACTAACCTAACGTAATCTAACGAAAAAACACAAATTTTATAACATTTAAATAGTTAATATATTCGATTTTCAAAAAATAATAAAACAATACTGATAATTTTCAGTGGTATATTAATTTGTTTTGTATATTTAATATAATTGTTTTATAGTAATTATGTAAGAAGTAAATATAACTAAGTAATAATAATACTATATATTCATAAATATTTAAATAAATTGTTTCAGATGTTATTTATTTCTTTAAATATTTAACATCAACTCAATCAAAAAAATACTTCATACAGTTTTTCGATATTTATCTATTATAGTTATATTAATACACCCACTTACGATTATGTATTATATTTTAATGGTCTACTAGATAATATTTAAAGTTATTATTTAGTTTATGACATAATAATACTCCTATTAAAATAATCATACATAAAAGTAATAATAAAACAATAAAATATTAAATTAAAATTAAAAATTAGTAGTTGGTTAATACTCATAAATGAATGTATAAGTAAAGAAGTAAATAGTTTATATAAATAAATGAATGCTAAGTCTGGAGTATTAATATGATATTTATCGTTAATTAAAATGGCTAATTTATTTATATTTATTTTATATACTATTTGTTTATTTATATGTATATACATTTAATATAGTTAAAATTATTTGTATCATTATATAAGGTTAGGTTAGGAAAAAAAATCGGTAAAGTGCACATAGTATTTTTATAACAAATTATAGATATATATTAATAACACTGTTATAAAATATTTTCAATTATTTTTTTCGTCATATGTTTTAGTTAAAGAAGATAAGAAAATGTCATGCCAACAGCTGAAAAACTAAAAAATACAACATATTTTAGTGACGGTCATGGAACTAGTCTACTTGGCGATTTACGTTGAGTTATTTCGCGCACACGAGTGTCGCTATCCATGTAATGTAATTATCGTAAAAACCAAGACTATGACGTCGTAAAGTAGGGTTGAAAAAATACAATAACATTATCACCGAGGATACAGGACAGACAAAAACATCAAGGTGTCTTTTAATGACTTCGTCCTAACAATAATTTAGACGTTACCTTCTCCGGCTTCTCGTGTCAAGTATCTCTCTTCGTATCCGTATAGGATACAAAGAGTAGGGAATATAAGCCGCGAGTATGCATCATATGTCGAGAATTTTTATTGTCCACCTAAGTCTAAGTATACGAAAAAAAATATGTGATGTTTGTCACGCTCTTTGATACGAACACGTACCCGCAAATTTTACGAGCATACAAACGGAAAAAAATAACCAACAAATTTGATATTTTTGTCAAAGACACAGACAACATGTATTTTAAACTAAATTTATTATTAGTAATACATGTGCCATTTTCACACAGGTGCCGCTTTCTATTTATTCATTTTAAAACAATATCTTAAGTTATATAAACTGCTAAGTGTAGTTGAATTTAACATTTTTTTGGATTTGATTTTTTTAAAAAAAAAAAAAATCGATAAACTTTTAATAAAATAAAATATATTATTTATCAATCATTAATTTAAGTATTTATAGTGAAAATCAATGTAATATATATTTTCCTTTGTGCACATTTTAGACTCTGAATGAAACAAGGAATGTATTGATTTCATCATATGATGTTAAGGTGATTGGGACCACATTTTTTCTAGTTGATACATTCGACAGATCGATTTTTGAATTTCTCAATCTTCAAAATCAACAAAATGTACGGGATACCGGCTATGTCTAATCGAATTTTCTTAAATACAAAAAATATTAATATGAAATAATCAATATTAAAATTTGCTAAATATTGAAATGTACATTATTTTTAATCAAAAAATTAAAAATCGATATAGTTTATTGTTTTCGTCTAAATTGTTTGCGTATGTACTCGTACGTATGAAAAAAATGTATAACATATAATTTATAAGATATACGTATATATTAAAATACATATACAGTTTAAGTTACATGCCCATAAATTAAAACATATTTACTTTTATAAATACATGAACTACTAAAATGAATTTACAATTCTATTTGGAAAAGGTCAACCTCAATATACTAGGGTCATTAATCACTTGTATATACCAAACATTCACGGCGCTTTGTACGTAAATGTTTTTCTGACCAAAAGGTCAAAACATTCTTTACATTTTTTAGAAATCCCATTATACAGAAGAATCCTATGTATTTTAGTCTTTTTAAATTGTTTTTTTTTTTTTTATTAAGCACCTACTACGTTTAAAGGAACTATAGTTATTTTTATCAGTTATGGTCAATAAAAGTTCTTGCTATCTTATTTGACATACTTATTATACTTGAATTACTTCAGAAATTTATAATTTCGGATGGAATTAATTGATTTTTTTACATTTTTATGGTAAACAATTTTAAAATAATAAAACCCAAATTACAATTATTTTATTTTATTTTTCATAAAACAATTTTAAAAATTATTAAACTTCAAAAAGAAATGTCTTTATACTACATAAAGGGAACCAGTTTTTAGAGTAAAAATATTTTCTCCAATTCACAAAAATATGTCTCTTTGTTCACTTAAAAAAAAAAAAAACCTTATGAACTTCTAATAAATAAAGACTATATTGAAATATATATTCACCGAATAAGTTGTAATTTTTATCGTCAAAAATAATTTTAAGAATGTTTTTATAACTTTAAAAGATTAAATTTAACTTAAACGAAACTTAAAATAACCAATCTTCATTTAAAATTAATTTATTAATAGAAACAAATTCAGTATGAAAATAGATTATTTATAGAATTAAATTTTCAAATTGCATTATAGTTTTGAATTTTATAAATTCTTCTTCGTCGTATTTATTATTTTTAATATTTTCAATAACAATAATAATAATTAAAATTATCATGAATATGATAAAATAAATTGTAACTACACAAGTATTTATTATGCTATAAAAATGACGTCAATGCTCCAATATAATAGTAATAATACATAAAATACAAAAAGCAGCTCCTTTGTTTCGTTTAGAAAAAAAAAATTCTTTCGCATTTTATTGACAAGCGGTAAAGTTTTATAGCTTAAATACCTTGCCGAAAATCACATTTTTAATAAAAATATTATTTCATTTAGAATTTGGAAAAATATCAAATAAAGTGAAAAAGCCAATGCTTTCAATACGAGTTCTTAACTATTTATAAGAATAACATAATAAACAATATAGTCTAGTAAGTATATAACAAAAAAATAATTTTTATTATTTGTAATTATGTAAACAAAAATACACAATAATTTCTACTTATGAATAATATGTATATGCAAAATTTTAACTCGGCATCATAACATTTAAATTTTAATATCATATGTACGTCCAGAAAATATTTTAAATAATATAATTAAACTACTTACTAATATTACATTTTGACTTTCATGTGATTTAAACATATGTTGATGGTTTAAATTTAATTATAAACATTATAAAATTGTTTTTTTAAATATTTTTTTGTTTTAATGAACAAATAAACTGTATTTAACATTTATTAATATTCTAAAAGAACACTATAGAACATAAAGTCTATAAGTATTGAGTAAATTTGATTGTAGTCAATTATATATTATTTTTCATAAATAACTATCATTAATCTTCAATGTCTATATCACATTACATAAAAAAATCTACATTAGTTTTATAGAAAAAAAGAAAGTTCCTCTTAAATAAAAACAATTTTTATAATGTACAGGGACATGATGTAATGCAATGATGAGTCGCAATTGTCTTTCAGTGTTTTAGTAATGCTACGTCCGGTGTTATTAATACCTGGACGGAAGACCGGTGACCACCCAGAAATTAAAAAACAAAACCAACAAGTTCCTACATAATACGTGTTCCAAAATACCGATCAACTCATAAAAAATTTTTCAATTCATTCAATGACCATAGTTGTTTACGAAACAGTTGTTACTAAAATGCACATTTTTTGACAATTTTCGAATTTTTAACCCTTAGAATTCACGCATGCACAATACAATGAACTTTTTTTTAATAGCAACCCTAATTTTTTTCTACATATTTGGATATAATATATATATATATCGTACAATAAATAAATCAAGAAAATTGGTTAATATTTTCTTCATTATATGATACTAAAGGCCAAAAATATTATTATTTTATGCAATAAAACTGTGGATTTTATATTTATTGAATAACACAAGAAGTATGTATTGAGATGAAATTAAAAACGAAGGTAGTTTAAAGGAAATTAAGTAAAAGATTAACTTCGGAGAAAAAATTACTTTGGTAACATAGCTCACAAAGATATACTGATCGATCATTAGAATTGGAATGGATGAAAAAAACATTGTAGGTGTTGGAGTATTGGTATAACATGCAGGGGTAACGAAATTTAGTGAAAAATTAACTTATCCAATCCTTTAACCACTCATTCAAGGATATAGTTAACTAGTACTCTATAACTCCTGGTCTACAATAAATAATTTAATATCAACGATATTCGAAATGTTTTAAAAATATTTTATCAGTTTGTGTTTGTGATTCAATAAGTTTAATGTTTGATTTGAATTTCCATTTCAACTTCACAAACAATTAACCAGCAAATCTTACTATAGCCAAAACTTGGTTAAAGTGGACAGTAAAATGCTTAAAAAATCATCTTGTGAAATTGTGAAGAATTAAATTAGCCAGTTTAAAACTTTTGTTTACTTTTTTATAAAAATAAATATACGTTCCTGAGGATTTTTGATCATATCATTTTATATAGAATTAGATAAAAAAATAATTTAAATCTCATTAAACAAATCGATAATTTTTATGAGATACCTTCTCCTGTAACTCTTTAACTTAAATTATTATTACAAATCAAAAAAAAACAATTACTATATACATTACTATACAGTTATTTTAAGATATTTTAAAATTTCAGCATATTTTGAATTTTTAAGTATTTCCAATTTATGATAACATTAAAAAGTAAATTGTCTAAATAATTATTGTATATTTTGTATGAAATGTATCACTCACCTTATGACTAATAATAATAAAACATTTATTTAAAAACAATTATTTAATTTATTTACAATGTTTTACTATAATACCCACACAAAAATATTAGTTACCATAGAGTGTTAAATTTAATAATATATCTTGCTATAATTATTATAATTTATTCAATAAAAGTATCTACACTATATTTATAATCTATGCTGTCTTTGATATATAGTTTATAATAATCGTATTTCACTTATATAAATCATACAATTTATACTTTTGCATAATGAACTTTAAATTATATACTTAGATATTAGGACTCATATGACTATATAAAACTCATTTCATATTAACGATTAATTATTGTTTATTCAAACAAATGTTGTTATTAACTTTTTAGCTCGATATTTAAGAACCCCAACTTTAGGAAATATAATAAAGATGTATTGATTGATGAAGAAGCTACGATAATTTATTTTAAGAAAACCATATAAAACTTAAAATGATTAACCTAATATATTACATGTGGTTTAATTTGAAGGATATATACGAGTATACTTTGATATCAATAAAGATAAAATTTACAACACTAAAAATGTTTTATACACAGCTCAACACGTTTTAAGAGTTCAATAGCGTCGCAGCCTTCATTGACTGCCCATAACTTTAAGAACCAATGGTTTAGATAAATTAAGAACTATCGGTATAGTTCTTGGATAAAATAATACTGACCACATCATAAGGACATCATGAAAGTAAACGGCAAAAAAGTCGTTCAGAACATTAAAGTTAAACTAATTCAGTGTCTAGAGATACTATTTTCGAGACGCTAACAAGCGTTGCAATACTTTTATAAACGTCACAGGAAACTTTGAACATCGAAACGTCTTCTTCGAAATGTGAAATGATAAACGTAAACAAGAGTCGTTCTTACGAAGATACGGCCCTATGCCTGAGAATACGTATACATGGAACGAAAAGGAGTTGTTATTAAAAGCACGGAAAATTCTTTTGGTGAATAATATAAGAGAAGACGAGTAAAAGAACAACCTTATCGGTTATCAGTCGGACATTCCACGCCACGAATACAATTTAATGCCGGACGTACACACCGTCGCGAAGGCATCGAAATATGATATAATGGAAGATTCGTTCGTTAGAATCACGGAACACGACTGGCAGTTGCGTAGTTGCGCATACATACCGACCTTTGAGATCGAAAGTTGATCAGTGGTAACCGCACTGCGCACCGGTGTATGCCGTACGGGTGTCGAACGAGGATTGATCAAATAAAAAACTAAAAAAATTAAATAAATAAAACAGATAAAAAATAATGTTCGTACGGATACACGAGAGCGTAGTATTCCGCCCACAAACCGGCGCTGCAATGATGACATAATCAATTTCTTGTCTGTCTCCCGATCGGAGCGCTTCGGGCGAATTCCCGCCGCCGCACCAATTTTAGTGTTTCCCGACCGGAGGACTTGGCATCTTGTACCGGGTACGCGCCGTGATGATACGACGGCCATCGTTCCGAACCATAGCCGCCACCTGTTACCGCGGCCGTTCTCACGGACCTCGGAGAGCCCACGCGCGTTTTATTCCCCTGAAATTCTCCCGCGTCAGTCCGGGCGAGAGGCACCGCGCAATCATTGATGCTAACAACAATAAATAATAATGATAAAACAAATAATCGTTTGTAATAACGATGACGATGACGATAATAATAACAATGATTCCAGCGACGAAAACCGATGACGTTGCGTCGCCGCCCGGCTATGGTTATAACAGCGGGTGCACGCGCTGGACAAGCGCTGTAGAGTCTCATGGATAGTAATAAAAAAAAAAAAAAAAAATTAAAATAATAATGATAATGGATGGGAGTATCGCACTGTAACGAATATTTCGAAAACGTTGAGGTCACAACCGTTACAATGGGTCTTATAAGTAATAATTTATGAATTCCCCCCCCTTCTTGCGGTGCGATTGACCGGTGACATCGGAATTTCATTGAGGCCGAGCCAAAGTAACGCGACGTGTGGATGTGACGAGGAGTGACGTAGCGAACGCGTAACAACAACATGACGTACGGTGTGACACAACGCCTACCCTGGTATCTTGTGTAACTGGTAGCACCAGCACATTGATTATTTTACCAAATCGGCTGTCAAAAACGTCTTCGACATCGGAAGGTGGAAGTGTTTTTTACAGCGTTTGTGAATTTAATAAATGTTAATCATGTGAATAATAAAAAAAAAATAATGAATAATTTCCGTGCCGGAGATAAAATCAAAAGGTTAAACATGGATTTGCCTCGATTATACCAACAAGTGTACATTGTGTAAATCTGGTTCATTTGAAAATTATAACTTTCAAACTTTTAAAAACGGAAAATGTAACGAATAAATTAAAATAATTTCCTAACGATAAAGAAGCGTACAATGGAAAAATGGTTCATTCGAATGACGCCGAACGTAACATGTCATTTGTCGTATCGGTCTAATAAGCGTTAGATGAGTTTATCACTTTGTTTTGGTACAAAGGATACACACACGTCGGCTTCGGTGGTCGCTGGGCATAATGCTCGTTGACGTGAACTACGAAAAATCTGCCCGTAAAATAATAATAAAAATCGAAATAAATACGTTTCGAAATTCAACACTGTGCCGCCCCTTCGCAATTAGTAAGCAAAATTCGCCATTTACTACGCAGGGCCACGAAGAGTGGTAAACAAACGCCGCAGACTTTCTCCCGGCACGCGTCTTCCCTTATTTCGCTAACGTCGGTATAGTCCGTTCTTTTGTTGCCGGCGCACACCACACCTTACCGCCTCCGCAACCCTTGTACCGATTTTGTGTCGATAATTTTAATTGGTCCGATGCGTTCGAGCGCAAGCTTACCACGCGGGCGCTGCAACAACACGTGCATATTATTGTGTCGTCGAGCAATTGTGCGCCGGACGCGGACGGTCGGAGAAAAAATGGCAAACCGTATTGAAGAATGCGGTCCTGGTTGGCCGGTTTGTCCTGATAAACGTCTTTCTTGATCTATTTCCAACGCTACGTGTGTACACGTGTGTGTGCGTGTGTGTGTGAAAGAGAGAGAGTCTTTGTCTCTCTCTTTCTTTCCGCAAGAGAGTATTTTATATAAGTGTATTTTTTTTCTTATTTATTTTCAACTCGTACGGTATACATGTGGTGTACACCTATATACACTTTATTATATGCGCAGAGATGTACTACTACACAAGAAGCGCACGATATCATATGTATTCTCACCGGGAACCGAATGATAAAAATAAAAAAATAAAAACCAAACTGAGCACTGTATTACTATCATGTGTGTATTATTTTAATTTTGTATTTGCCTTTGCACGCTCACGCCGATTTACGTCGCGACGACATACCGACTGTCTATACCGTTTTCGATTAGCATCGACTGAAAACGAATCCTTACCGTCACGTGTAACGGCTTTAATTCATAAGTCCCAATTCACGCGATGGAATTCCTACGTTAAGTCCAATATGAATTGTTTGTTGAACTTATGACTCGATACAAACTCGATTTTATGCCCCGTTCTGCAGTCGAAAGATAATTGTGGTGTTCGATTTTCAATCTTTCCAAGTTTTGATCGTTCACCTGCATTTTAGCGATCATATAACGGACGTGTAAACACTGGTCCACTAAAATTTTATTTTTCTAAAATTAATCTAAGAAAATATATATACTATAGAGTTAAACAAATTTTCGCAGATACCTATACAACCAGAATTCAAAAAGTATGTGTCCTAAAAAATTAATAAGAATTTTATTATTTATTAATAATATATATTATTAATTAATAATTAATTAACTTTTAACACTTGCATAGGTAATAAACAATAACCATAAATTAATGTGTTTTTAACTAAAATGTTAGAAATAACTTTTGATAAACCTATAATTTTATTAATATAAACTTTAGGTAAATCTAAAATTGTTATATTTTATTTAATACTCATACATACAAATAATATTAATTTCAATGATACGAGTTTCAAACTATAAGCTTATAAAATAATTTATGAAGTGTATAATATATTTTTCTTTTAAGTATTTATAAATATTATAAGAACACAGTACGCAAAACACAGTCAAAAATATAATAGAAAACATGGAAAACCATGTTATGGATGTAGAAAATAATTCCTCTAAATTCATATTTTATAACCCTATTATTAATTTATTTTTAAACAGAAATAGTATTTTCGTAATTCAAAATAACTAACGATTTGCACACATTACATGTAACGAGCTCTAATAATTTATTTATTGTGGCGATTTGTGATTGTCAAATTTAGAAACATTCCACCCAACGACCAGTGGCGTAGCCAGGATTTTTAAATGGGGGGGGGGCTAACCACTTTTTTTGGATAAGTAAGGTAAGAGAGGATATGAGAATTCACCCTTAACCCCCCCCCCCACCATACACCACCAAGTTTCTAAACGTTATTCAAGCATTTTAGTATAGTTTTAAAAATATTTATTAATATATAATTTATAATAATAATAATAATTTTGGTTTCAGTGTTCAGTCACTTGCTCCACTCTGACAGCTGCATTCTCTTAGGCGAATTTCTGGCAAATTCAGTTATTATTTCACTTTCATCAAATTGCTCTTTTTTATTTATATTAGCAAGGCTAACCCATTCAGTCTGTTTTCCAACATGGTGCTTCTTAAAAAAATTTTTAAGCGATTAAGTGCTGAAAACGTTCTTTCCGGAGTGAAAGAGGTAACTAGTAACGTGGCGAATAATTGTAAAAGTATTTTAATGTTAGGTCGAAGATTGGTGCGATGAGAGAGTGAATCAAGAGCAGAATTCGGTTTTGGAATAGTATATCGACTCCATTGTTGCCTCCATATGAACAGATCAGCTCTGATTGTAGATGAGGTATCATCATGGAGATCTTGGACATATATTTTAGCAGCTTTTATAATATTTTTATCGTCATACATATTTAAATTGGCCGGAATAAGTCCTTCAAGTGGCATAACATCAATAAGCCTTTGATTAAAACGAGCATTGATTCTATTAAATAGTCAAGATACATTATACATATAAACACGGCCCATGGGGGAGGCTATAGCCCCCTTAGCCCCCCCCCCTTGACTACGCCACTGCCAACAACCCACATAACTTCTGATACGTGCAATATTGTGTTTTAATTACAGGAAATATATTTTATTATTTTATAACTGAAGTAGGTACATTGAATAAATGGTCATATTATAAAAACACATAGATAGGACTGTGTAAACCGGGAAAAGCGGTAATTTCATGATATATAATATATTTCTTATATTATATAATAATGTATTAATGTTATTACAATTAATAATTTAATACCGTAAATGCATTATCGACATGTCATTTATGTGTATGAAATCTGTATATTATTTTTTCCTCTAATACACGAAGTGTATGTAACATTACATACCAACATAAATTATTATACGAGTACGTAAATAATAATCGTGCGAATGTTCAATCACGGATATGGGTAATAACCGAACCTCAATTTAATTAGTTCTACAATAAACATTGTACCTCTTGTAATGTATCAAATGCTCTAACGCGAGTTAACCATTCATTTACACCTGCCATTACTACAGTAGTATAACGTATAGTTTTACGCCCATCCACACGAAAAGTTTCTAACGATATACACATATAAAGGATACATATGGTATCTTTTTGTTGAGTTTTTGTATTATTATAATTAAACTATGCTTGCGAAGATTCAGTTTTTATAGTAAATTTAGTTGTATTATTAAAAGATAAATACTTAAACTTAAACAAGTTGAATATCACTTAATTTACTTTTAGGTAAGTACAAACCATACACAAAGCATTTTTAACAGATAAAATATACTTTATAATTTCACCATTGAAAATATACTCAGTTTAACTCTGCTGTGCCTGTTTTAAAAATTAATAATTTTATTCAGATTAATCATAGTAAAATAAAAAAACTACAAAGTTATGAATCCTCACGAATCTACGGAATTGTTGGTGAATAGAAATATGACTCAAATTTAAATTCAGTCTTTCGTAACTGTTTCAAAGATCTTATCACGAAATATGCGTCATATATAAATGATTTCACGGTATTTTTTGACGCACAAGAAATTAAAATCCTTTTTATCAGATACATTATTCCCTAAAAATACTAACACTATTTCATAATACATCAGTCTACAGGCTACAAAGTTTTTACTTTATATGCGATAGTCAATTTAGAAAAAATAGAATTTTAATGTAATTAAAATGCATTCGTTCAAATACACACCATGTATTCGATCTGAAAACAAGATACAGATTTAAGTATCAACAAATCCAAAAAAATGCAAGTGTCAAAATGCATTAATAACAACCGTATTATAATAAAAAACAAATTTTTCATGTAACAAATATAAACATAGCTTATTTATAAGTATATTTTTAAAATGTTTACTTTAAATTATTCAAAAATTAAATCACATTAAAACTATTAATTCATGAAAAATATTTTTATCTTACCGCAATTCATTAAATATTCTTAATGTTTTGCATAAAGTAATTTAAACATTATCTTGCATATTTAATCAAAACTCAACAAATTGAAATATTCATATTTGAACGATGACGAAACATTACAATTTTACTACATTTAAATTATTTTAAATTAATTTTTAATTTCGTTAAAGAATTACAAAATCAAAATTACTTATACAGTCATAATTTCTCACGCAGCAAAATATTAAGGGGAAAAAAAATCAAATCATGAGATTTATTGTGTACATAGATAAACGTTTTGCGATAGCAAAATACATACAAAGAACTAACTACTAGTGTATTAATGTAATAGTCTACTCAATACCAATATGATTCATAAGACGTGATATTTATATTTAAAAAAAACCGTACATAATAACTGAATCACCGGGCTTAAAAATACTCATTAAATTAGCACACACATGTTTAGATTACAGAATGTAGTCGTGCAGAACCATTAATTGAAAATTCAAGACTTTATTGGGCAACGAACATCGGGTATATTATTGTAACAGTGTACGATTTTTTATATTTATTTATTAAAAAAAAAAAGAAAAAAAAAAAGGCGTTTTAAAATCAGTACCGTATGTGCTTATCACTGTAGATAATAATGCCGAAAACTCTGATAAGTATTGTCTGTACTTCAACAATGAATAACTTAACTACTTAATCGTCGTTTTACTTCCTAAATCTTTTTACGGACACAGTACACACCCGCACAGATCGACATCGGTACAATTCCACGTTACTTGGCGCAGGCATGGATTATTAATGCATTCAATTCGGACAAGTGTCAATCACTCGTGTACGCGCGATTGTGTTTCCCAAAAAACCCATTAGCAGCGAGCAACCACCGCGCGCGTTATTTTCTGTACACGGGTAACCCAACTATGTGCACTGCACTATACTACAATAAATATACATTTCATCGAGCTGTCCACTTAATGGTTCAAAACCGATATTTATGGTTTTGTATTGTGTATGATATATTACATTACAATCCTCGGAGGTTGGAGACTACTATTTTTTTTTTCTTTGATTTTACAACATCATCAATCGGCTTTTGCCCGTTTCCCAAACGTGTTCCCACGGCCGGTAATAGTTGTCAGCACTTCATTTTGTTCCGAACGAAAATAAAAACAGTCGTAATAAAATGAACGTAAACGGTACGCACGAGCGTATAATGCGACTGCAACGCATTGCATACGTATTATAGGTAACAGCAACGATTTGTAATGATGTGACGCCTTAATTGTCCCGTATTTAAAACATAATAATAAATGTTCGTGTTATAATGTTGCCTCGGGTCATCTATCGAACAATAATTATAATATTATACGCATCACGTAACATATATCATAGATCAAACTTACCAAGTTATAATGCTTTTAGCGGCTAGGGGAGCCGCCGAACAAAATGTATACCATTTAATCGATTCGGTGATAATCCTTTCTACGTTTCTCTGTAAAACGGTTCAGACGATAAACAAACGCATTCAAAACGATCCCATTCGATTCCTATCAATTAAACCAGTAATAATCGGTATATTATCTATTTTATGTTTTGATTTCCAAAACGTGTATTATTATCGTACAGGTGGTAACAAACGTGAAAGTCGGACACTTTTGTTAATACTTTATTCTAACTTCTTGCGTGTTCTATCCGTTTTATTTTTTTTCCCGCACGATAAGATACACCGAATTCGTGATGCATAAAAAATCTTACGTACCGAAGACTCATTTAGATAAAGAAAAAAAAAAATGCGATATTTCAGGTTTATCCGGACGCGACTTCCGCCTCTACACGGATGAGTCTGCTGCGGCCCCAAGTATACATTATGATTCACAGTATCGCACGGCTGGTCCGTTGACGCAATACCAACTCGTACGTGTATGCGCGCGCGTAAAAGCATACCTGCGTGCACGTTACATAATATACATATACAGGTATTATGTACAAGTATAATATACGTAAATATAGACTTGTGAACACGCCGCGTGAGATCATTGACGAGTTAATAGCCTCCGGCAAGTATATACTATATGAATGGAGCGAAACGTACGCATCCGCCGCGCGTATAAATATTATTAATAAGAAATAATAACGAAGAAAGAAGATAACTCTGACGAGGAAGAAAAAAATTAAAAATTAAAACCCGTCAATATTTGAGTTACCACGGGTACAAACGCACACGAAACATTCGCATCACCGGAAACCGGACGACGAGCAGCGCAAACCGGATTTCGGGTTTCGCATATTAATGTGCCGTATTGCTTTTAATTTTTACGTTCATTATTATTATTATTATTATAATTTCTGTTTCTCCGCGTCTCCACTTCACATCTTCGTCTCTCTCTCTTGTCCCCTTATCCCGTGCCGTCGCGTACACGTACCTACAACATGTTTACAACCATCGTAGCACCACCACCACCATCACCGCGGTGTGTAACGGATAGGACAGGACAAGACCTACGCCGAGCCGGTCGCGCCCACGCGCATTACCGCGCGCGCCGCATCGACGAGACCATATCATTAACCCGTTCGGCGGAGAACAACACAATAACAAACGCCTATTTCCTACGTGCGCGCATTGTTCGCGCGCGGGTCCCGAACTTAATGAATAATGTAAAAAAAAAAAAAAAAAAAATTAATAAAGGGTTTTCGGTGTAACGGCCGCGTCACGCCTATGCTAAACGTTCGTATGCCGCGCGCGACCGAGCGGTAATGTTCCCATTATACACCTGCGCGCGCGCACACACGTCTTTTGGTACGCGCACGTACGTACACCGCGTTGTTGTTGCGGTGTTACGGTTTCGATTTTAAACGTTTCGAACGCAGACCGGCGGACGGCTCTCCCGTACACGGAATACATGTGTACACACGAACAGTGGCGTCATTTGGGGAGGGTAAACTATGGCGAATGCCCCACTCTAAGAAATTTTAAAAAGTCGGCAATTCCTTGTCCGATGATCAAATGCTAAAATCGGTAAATAGTAAATTTTTATTTCCTATTTTGTACTATTTCTTATTTCTATTTCCTATTCTTATTTTGAAATCAGATAATATTCTATTTTAAATACACGTTCACGGTTTATTAAATGTTGGGAAACACTGGCTCCTCCCCGGTTTATGACAATCGTTATTACGCGAACCTTATAAATTTTATTTTTGGTATATTATATATTTCTACACATGTGATCTTTATAAAACAGTTTTCGTGATATTGATACCATAAAAATTGAACTCATAATCTATAAAAAACCGTTAACATTTCCTATTCACCCCAAACTACGGAACATTATATTTGAGATACAATTTTATGATTTTATAAATAAGTTCTGTAAAGTATTAAATATACAAATAATAAAATTATAAGTATTCATTAAATTATATTTATATTATTATTCCATTAAACCTATTGATAGGTAACTTACAGTCTATAACACAGTTTTCCCAAACATGGGTCGCCACTCACGGTTAAGATTACGGTTGTTTTAGCCGTAAATTAAAACCTCTATAATATAATGTCTATATTGTATAATAATGTGAAGTCTACATTTTTTTTTTTTTTTTTTAGTAGGGGATCGCGTACCCAAAAAAAGATTAAGCTTATAGGTCGCCATTGCAAAAAGTTTGGGAAATACTAGTCTATAGGATAAGTAAATAAATTAATGTTTTACTATCTTTAATGTTACTATTTAATTAGGTAAATTGAAACGTTTCATATTCTTTGTTTATCATCATCACATCATTATTCATTACTAATCCTTACATGTTCTGTTTTGAAAAAATATTTTATTGATAGTCTACTCGTATAGTCCATAATTATTAAATAATTAAATATGTTGGAAACCATAATTTTTTAAATATTATGAAGTTGGCCAATTTAATCAGTAGCCTCACCCTTTCAAAAGTTGAAATGACGCCCCTGCACACGAAGGTATTAGGAACTAGGAATTTATACGCCCGGGTAAAATAATTAAAATCAGACCCTGTCATAGACCAACAATCGAATACTCTTATCGAGAATATTTTTCTAATAATTAATATATACGATCGTACTTATTGAGTTTTAACCCCATAACAGTGTTCAACAAAGTTAAAAGCATCAAATTAGTCGTTGATAGTTACAAAAAATTACACCATCTACAATTTTACGCCCGGAGATGAATCCTCGTCTTCCACCCCATAGTTACACTCCTGTACGTACACGAGGGTGGGGGGCATGTACGACATCAACCGATCATCACGCGTCAACGCCACCACTGCAGTGAACTATAACGTAATCCGTACGCATCGTGATTCCAATACACGACATAGGTGTAGCAAGGGTATCTTTTTGCTGACCCGAAAAACATCATTGATATTAAAAATATATTCCATGTTCATTATTTAAGTGTGTGCGAACGTAGATTTCCTATCATTGTAATTGTATCTAAAATAATTATGTTTTATGATAAGTCCAGTACGGACGAAAAGACAGCGTATATACTATACGTCATACCGAGATTTATGAAGAAGAGATTAGCCAACTTCAATGATTAAACCAATAAAAAATTATTTTTTAATTTTCTAAAAATAAATTTTGCTACCGCAAAATGTAGACTCTAGTAGCGTCCATGATACACGAGGTGTATTTCTTTTATCATTTGATTATGGCGGTCACGTCGTAGAACTGCGTTTGGTCGTTGCAGTAGATGTATCACACAATACCGCAATGGCTTAATGAAAAAAAATCAAGTTGTGTAAGTAAATATTAATACAAAAAAAAAAAAAAAAAACAATTCTAATTTGAATTCAAGGTAACTTATATAATGTACTCATTAGTCATTTCCAATTAGTCATTACTATACACATGTGCAATACATTAAAAATTCTTTATTTGTAAAAACACGTACAGTCAACTCCATTGATATTAACACTCGACGATTTATCATTACTTTTAAACTAATAATAAATAAATTACAATATATTATACTACCACTGATTTAAACCAAAGTGGACTATAAAGAGAATAGCTACACTCGATCTAAAGTCTTTTTAATTTTTTTTTTTTTAATTTATGAGCAGTACGAGGAAGATAAGGCGATAATTTTGCAACTTGAGATTTTTTTGCGGAAGATATTTTTTATAGACTACAAACAACTTAAAATGGTCATAAAAATTGATCAATTTAAATTGACTATAAATGTTTCTTAAAAACGGTATATTTATTGACATCCTACTTATTTTAGAGAAAACTAGAATAGTATAACATGTGGGTGAGCATAACATAACCAGTACAAAACACGTACAATTCCTGTCCAATTTGTGTACTATAAATATTACTGCTCCTATGCTACTAAAATATTTCGTGCCCGGTGGCATGTTTTGAAAATGTACAAAAAAAAAAAAAAAATTGTTCATAAATTATAAATCGTCAAAAAATCTTATTTTTTAAACGTTCACATCACAAAATTTTACTATATTCCAATATATAGAAAATATTTACTTACAATATTATAGGTTTTACAGCAATACGAATGTTCGGACTTATAATTAATTATGGATAAAGCACCAGGTTATATACAGTTCATGAAAAAAATCACAATGTTTACAATATAACATGTAATTAAGAAAAATACTATATGAAACAAAAATATCTGATAATTGATAATGTTTTAAAAATGCATTTCATTTTGTTACAAATCACAGCGTTAAAATGTATATAAACGTCAAAATTATTCAAAGTTATTCTCTAACAACTTAATTTTAAATATGCAATAAATATATTTTATATTAGGTTTTATTACATATCTTATGAACTGATAATATTTAACATATCGAATTTAAAAAAAGTATTTTTAGTTTAATGCATACAATTAAATATACGTAGGTATGCGTTAAGATAGCATTTCGTTAACAATGGATAGGTTTAAACGATTTCGTCACTCTTTCGCAGGCCTCGTAACCAATAAATAAATATAGGGAGGTGATAATAAGTGTTCAAATATTGAATGGGTCAATGCGTTCAAGATGTATCTATGGAAACTTAGTCGGACGGATATTCTCACGGCTATGAATATTAATGAACAGATAATTGTCATAGGTGTAAATAAACTTTCTCGTGTATGCGCTTGTATTTCTGTTGTAGGTACCAACTTTATGTTATTGTCAACAAACTGTAGTTACTGAACATGTTCAGTTTTTATCGGTATACTATTTATGAATGCACTAATTTTAAATTATGAATCTTTTATATTTATCCTATTTGGGTCTAAAATCAGTATTTCACATTTTACTTACTATTCAACACCTCTTTATGTATGCGATTTTATTAGATACTTTTTATCACACTGTGTAGTGCATATTGAAGTATATATTATAGGTAGGTACACTCGTAATTCATATAAATCGTATAAATTATAATTCAGGAACAAAATAAACATTGCCGAATTTAAAACTACACCTAAACATAAGACAAATTATAAATAATAAATATTTCATTTTATTAGGATTATTGTAAAAATTATGACATAAGTTCAGGTATTTAAAATTTTTTAAGAAAAATTTGGTGACCATTCAAATTATTATTAATCTTCCAAATCATAATTTACAAAAGTAATGTAAATGTTTTTTTTTTTTTTGTTAATATATGCTATATATATGCCTATCGATATTATATTTTCTCCCAAAAAAATATTAAATATTTTTCAAACGTTTACTGAATACTGTTAATAAGTAAGTAAATGACAATCTAAATAAATATGAATTTTATAAATTAAAGATTTTTTAGCTGAATATCAATAATCAATTGATAAGAAAAAAGTAGGTAACTAAAATGATATTCATAATCGTTGATGGTTATACTTAAGTTTTAAATAAATGGGCGCCGCGAAAGGGGCACAAGGGAATGCAATTGTACCCCTAGATTTATACAAAAATAAAATTTTAAAATGTTGGATAGAGGCTACTATTATCATTATTTGATTTTCTAGTAGCCTTTATTATTTTGTAGCTATCAAAAAAACGAAAATAATTTTTTATAACCATACAATTAGCAAAAAATATTCCTACATATTTAACTTAAATAATTTAAGTATTAAGTTTGGCGGAAAAAATGACCTGTATCAGCTCGGGAATGCAGTAAAATTAAATATATTGCAATTTCTTAAGGCATATTTCAAATTTTGTTTTTTCCAATAACCTGCTTGATGCATTAACCGTTTTTATAACTAAAAAAAAAAAAATCTATCTGACTATATTTAATTTCTGTAAATAATTTGTTAAAATTTATAAGAAACACATTTTCCGACAACGATTTGGTTTTATTTATTTTTTCAATTTTAAAAGTTTTTCATAAGCCATTATATATCTTTCTTATGATTGTTCAGACAGTAGATTTAGTGAAACAGCATTTGCCGATTTAACCATGTATGGTGAAGTTAATGGTTCACTACAACTACCGTACTGATTGTCATATTTCGTATTCATGCTTGTTTACGCGCTTCGATCAATCACTGGTTAGATTGTGTGACGTACTCGCGTCGTTTGCAATAAAAAAGAACACTTAACAAGGATAATTAATGAAATTATAACAAATGCCGGGTAAACAGGCCAAAAGCGCCGCAGTAATATCAACAAAAAAAGTAATAATAAATACGATAAATCTAAAAATAACAATAAAACCACATATGCTCCAAACGCGTTGTAATTATGTAACAAGACGAATCGTATGAAAATAATTATAATATTTTTAACAAATACAACGGGAGATACCTTGGACGGTCTGGCGTCCGAGTGGTTATGCCCACGCGACCGTGTTCACACGTGCGACGAACGCCTCAACCGGCAGAAGAATCGGTGGACCAGCGACGTCGGTCTTGATTTACAATAACTGACTTCTCCGCGCACGACGATAACACCGAAAGAAAATTTCGCGGACACGGGTCAGCTGCGGTTCGTCACACACACGAAGTTGTCCACGGAGATGGCGACTCCGCCGTGTTACGCGGCAACAACAAAAGCGCACGGCCGGTGGCACGGGAAAAACGACGAGTCGGACGTTCGCAGGGAAAGTGTCGGCGGAAAAAAGTCCCGGCACCAATGGCGTCCACGGACCGGTGACGCGCCGATCGAAAATTCTCGAACATCACACGCCGGCACCGTTGTCGGATGCTCCGGTTAACACGGAACGGGATAATTTGAACGGCGACGCGACGACACTTGCGCGAACGATCTCGTTTTCCAATTCGAATTATTATATAAATCGCGCAAAACAAATTTATCCTGTTAACGTCCAACGCACTTGTGCGGGAACGGCGAAAACGACATATGTTTAATTGTTTACGCGTCGTGCAAGGAGGTTGTGAAATGTGTATAAGATCTAACCGAAAGTTTACGTTTTGTACGGACCGTGGTGTACGTTTGAGTTTCTTGTTGCGCTGGGAATAACGCCGCCAGCCTTCTTGGAAATGTCCACTTTACTACACGGTGTTGTAGGGATTTCCACTTTACCGGCCGCCACTGTGGGATTCCCATCTTACCGCCCGCTGGACTGATTTCATTATTATTTTTTACTGTTGTTGAAATCGGGCATAATGTTACAACTTATAATGCTATGATTTCTCAAATAAATCATTTAATTGCGTTTTTTTTTTTCTGTACTCAGTACTTGAGTGTATTGTTAATGTTACCGTTTATCGTCATGTTTTGTACACCTTCCTTTTTTCAAGACAATTTCCATAGGGGTTCCGCGATCAAAAATATTATTGTTTGGTGTTCAGCAGTACCTCAAAAAGTTTAAGAGATTTAGAGATCCGGCCGCGACGTCCATCAGCCGCACTCCGATACTCCGATACGTTATTTTATGTATAAATGTATTATTGAATCTCAATAGTTATTTGAACCAATCTATATTTATTTGTAACATTAAGATCCGTTCCTTTTTATGTTCCCGAACTACGGTTAAATATATTCAAAAGGACCAGAAAACCTTCCCTGAATATCATATATTTAACTGATCATCCCCGACCACGTTACATATTGTTTTAGAGTTTCGTAGAGATTCGGTGTTCAGTGGAGTACATGGGATTTTGGAAGATGGTTTACTGCGGTAAATTTACCTTAATTTTTTTTTTTTATAAAAATCGATGCGCAATCAGTGGTAGTAAAAAAAAGTTTAACTAAATCATTTGCTACAAAACCGATTAGATATGTAATACAAAGTTCGGCTATTCAGTTTATATACCTATGATATATGTACTATACATTCATGCCGATAACAAAACGTATAGTGTGTCGTACATCATATACGCATAAGTGTTATTATATACAAAATGATAAATTCAAATTTATTTTAAAAACTTATTAAATATTGGTTTTTTTACTTGTCATAATACTAATTAGTTCCTATTCGTATATGTATAATTCCAGTCTGATACAAATACAATTTTTAAATTAAAAGTTTAATTTTAAACGTCAATAGTGTGAGAAAACGTAGAAACTATGCGATACTAGTATACTGTTCGTGTTAGTTTTATAATAATTAGTATAATAAGAATTAAAAAAAAAAACTTATAATTGATATCCAACCCATTATCGTTATGCAATATTAAAGCTAACATCACTATATTTGAATCACTGAACGCAAATTTGCTATGTTGTACGTATGTCAGACGGAGACAACACATGCGTGTATGACGTCCTTTTAATGAAAGCTCTTAAATATAAAACAATAAGTTAACAATTAAATATAAATATAAATAAGTATACCTATTTATATTTAATTTTTAACTATATATAGACTATATATAGACGGACCTCAAACAATTATATGAATTATAAGGTAATTTAACTATACATACTAGTATATTACATATATACGTATATTCCGTAGTTGTGATTTAATTAAAGTCTTTGAATAACTTAAAATATATCCTTAGTAATTTGTATTGTAAACTATAATTTTTAATTCATTTTTTTTATTTAATATAATAGGTAAAAAGTTTATGGAGAAAAACTATCAAAACTTTTTGTTACATATTACACTAAGTATACATAAATACATACTTATTGAAAAATAATTTTTAACATCCACCATTATGTTTGGAGTCTTTATTCTTTACTCCATAAATAGTCTAAACCCTATTATTGAATATATAGTGGCATAAAACCCAAAGCGGTATCGTGGACAGAGTGTAAGAGCTTCGGATTAAACACATAATTAATTAAAACAAAATGGTAGTTGATTTATGTACCATTATCAAGTGTTTTTAGAACTACGTAATATTTTAAATAAAAACCATTATATATGCACACAATATAGATGTTATACTTAATACAAAATAATTACCAATCTAGATACTTTTAATTAAAAAACATTTTTAAATTTTGATATGATTACTACATAAACATTATTCGTTAAAATTAGTAAAAAAAACTTCTAAAAGCATCATACTTACTTGTTTTTTTTTTTTTTTGTGTAACGCTGGTTTAATTTCATACCTTAATGTATGAAGTTTTGATGATAAATGATTTTTTTAATGAGAATTTCAAATAGCCTATTATTAAATTAAATTTACGTAGAGATACCTTAATACACGATGTTAAATAGTTTCTATCTTTTATAAATTATTTTATTTTAAAAATTTTTCTATATTTTTAATTAAAAAGAATAATCTATAAATAGAAATAATATTATTTACCCACTCATTTAAAATGCATAATACATAATGGCAATAATACTTAATATTTTTTAGAATATAATTTTATTAAAAAACCAATACCAACCAAAATAATCAGTATAAGAATTTATATCGTGTGAATGTTGTAAGAGTGTTGTTGACTGATTTTTATCGATTTTATTGTGTTAATAAATAACCATTACAAAATTACCTGTTGGGAAAAGGATGGACGAATTAAAATAAACCATATAACAATAGATTCATCATTTACAAATAAATTATATATATTTTTATTTTTTTATCAACACATATAATACAGACAGTTTATAACTTTAAAATATATAATAATTTCTAACAATATAACTGGTTACATATTTACAGAATGTGAAATAATATTAATTCATATAAAATTAACATACATTTATATAATATATATAAATATATATGTTAAAAAAAAACAGTAACATATTTTTGTCTTAAATGGTAATTTTTTGCAGGCTAGTCCCACTTTTCTTAGAACGTTAAACATATTTAAAATAATTTCTTAAATTGTAATTTGCCAATATTGCGAATTTCAGATAAGAAGTTTTTAAGGAACATTCCAAGAAAAATTTTATTTAAGGAATTCAATTTACAAATAGTTTCATTGTGGGGTATGAAATATTCCCTATAGATCCACTATTCTGCATATTTTTATATTACATTGGTATATTTCATTAATTTATCCACGTCTTACAATAAAAAATATTAGGAATATAATATTGATTTGTATGACTTTTTAAATTACTTAAAATATTTATAATAAAACATATAATATTGTTAATAAATTATTAATTGAATTACATTTATAATATAATGATTTAATAAAACATTTTGTTTAATATTCTTTACAAATGTGTAGTTTTTTGAATTCAAAAAGTAAAAATTGACCAGTCTGCTCAAATCTAATCTCATTAGTTTTACAAATTAACAACTACCTAGTTAGTGTCTATCTACATATACTTCATTAGAACAGTTTGCCAATATTTTAGCATATCACAATTTTTTTCAAAGCTGCAATGCGTACCCAGCTCTGTAATTTGGACTATGAGTTGATCTGTATTGGAAAAATAAAAACCATAAACAAAAGAAGTCCGAGAAAAAAATAAAAATAAAATTAAAAATTAAAAAACATCGAAGAAATAACATTTCATAATATATGCGGCTAGTGCACACAATTATTAGATAATATTTTCGTGAGAAATTGTTTTATTTTTTTAGAGAGATCATTCATAAGTATAAGATATAGATAATAGTCTATGTGAGATGTGACCTCAAACCGGTATTAGTAAAACAAGCGACCATGCCGTATTATTATATTAATAACAAAAATAGGTAAATTATATATCAACCGATTTCTTTTGTTTTTACATGTGAAACATATAAATAAAATAGAGAAGAGTAAAATAGTATTTCTTACACAAATAGTTAGAAATGTGGCCTAAGATAGAATATATTGTTTTATTTAGAAAGGTAGGTTTTATTAAAGGGTTGTCTTGAAGAATCCGTAGTTCACCTTGAGTGGCCACATCTAAAAAAAAAATAAAAAATAGCGAAAAATCCAAAACCCTATGTTAATAACAGATAAGAATGGTTGTTTTTATTTTATTGAAATATATATATTTTTTTTAAATTTAATTTAATTTATGTTAATATGTAAACATTAAGAAAGTTCAACCGATGTTGAGTTGAAAGAATCAAGTATTTAAGGCGAACGATCGGATTTGTTCAAAACAGAATGTGAAATATAAAAGATGATAAATACATATATATATATATATATATATATATACTTCAAGAATATAAGTAAAAAATTTATATATACTTAGCCTATATTTATAGAACAGAAGACTTGTGTGTATAATAATAAAATCAACCACCATATAGTAATAATATGTAATACCACACACAGAGCTTGTATATAATATATAATAACATCGCTATCGTTTGTATTTTGTAGATTATAATCTAAAATATTAAATAGTTGTACGTATATAGTGTAATGAAATATAATACAAAAATTAGTTTATCCGTAAAACGATCGTAACCGATTTTTGAAGTCAATTTTATCTTTCAGTCGATTGGTGGCGTTATTGTCATAAAATAATATTTATGTGCAATGTCAGTGTTTTAAGTGCTATTGCGACGTTACAATTAAGTTTTCGATGCTGTTATTAAAATTAACACGAATATAAAATATAATTACTCATATTTAACGTTTGACTTCAAAAATCGCATTTTTACATGTTCATACAAAGAAATATTATAAATGGATGAAAACATTTTTAATTCGGTACACGAACTCTCGGTAGTAGACAGCAATGACGGCGGCCAATTGATCGTATGTATAATAAAAAGTACATTAAAAAAAAAAAAAAAAAAAAAACTATAATAATCTCGGGAAGAACAGTGATGGACACCCCGTTAAACACACGTGTGTTTGCCGAAGCCTTCGCCACGGTATATTATAAATATATATATGGGTATTATACATTATTATACAGATTACACATTATATATTACAAATATTACACGCGGATCACGACCCGGGTAGTGGTGATACGTGCGTGAGCACACGAGAACCAAGGTATAGAAAAACAGCCGGTACAATAGTGATAAAATATAAATAAATAAATAAATAATAATATAACGATAGTAGTAGTATTAGTATTAGTACACAAGTGAATAAATATATAATAATGCACACGGATGTATAAGTACTGCGTAGTAGTGGTATAGAGCGGCCATCTGTACTCGTGCAGTATAACATAAACGTGGTATACATACAGTGTGGTAGCTGTTATATATTATTAAGGTGATGTATATATAGTGCGGTAGTACATAGTGGTAGCAGTAGTAAAATAGTAGTAGTAGTAGTGGTAGAATGGTAGTAGTGGTAGTAGCGGTAGTAGTAGTAGACGTGCGTGCTACGCGCGAGATAGGGCACGCGAGCAGAGATTCAATGCGATTTCGACACTGACCTGTGTTGCTGCAGGCTGTCCTGCCGCTTGAACGACTTGTAGCACATCTCGCACCGGTAATTGACCGTCGGCAGATGGTTGCGCTCGTGTATTAGCAGCGAATAGTGCTTGTTGAACGTCCGGTTGCAGTACTTGCACACGAACTCCATTTTGACCCTTTTGGGCCGGAGCCGGTGGTTCTCCGAGTCGAGCTGTATTACCGCGTACATGATGACGACGGGGCCGCAGCGTCCCTGTGATGCTCCGCGAGCCGATCGTGTCCGTGGACTTTGCCGCGTACGGGGACGCGACCGCGGTGGTGATGGTGGTGGTGGTGCGCAGCGGCGGCTGTGGCTTCCCGTGAACGTTCACCGAATGTATTACGACAATATTAGGTGTGTTATGTTCACGACGTGTTGTTGTCGGCGGCAGCGATTTTTCTGCCGGTATTCTATTTACGGTAGATCCGACGGAGCGGAAATTGAAAAAATAAAAATACCTGTACGAAAAGATCGAAAGAAAAAAAACGAAAAATCTGCCGATCTCCCCGATGACACTGCGATGGTACGTAAGTGTGTGTATATATGTGTGTGTGTGTGTGTGTGTGTGTGTGTGTGAGAGAGCCGCCTGCTATAACAAATAAACAGACGCAAAATGAAAGTCACATATTATGATAACATACACAAGGGGAGAATGTATTGTATAATTTATGTTTTCGGTCGTAACGCGCGCGCTTGCTACGCTTGAGCGGAATAAAAAAAATAATAAAAATAATAAAAAAACAACACGATATATCAATAACAATAACAATAGGTGTCGTTCAAGGATTTTAAGTAGGCGTTTGCGAAACGCGATCGACAATGACGCCGCCGCCGCCGTCGTCCGCCTACTTATCTGCGACGACCGCGTACTGCAGCGATGACCGACTTGTTGCGGTCTGGGAGAAATTCAAGGCGCATCGAAAAAAATAACGGCACGTATTTTGTAAGCTGCGCGCGTGGGGCGAACGGGAAAAACTGTATTACACATCGCTGTACGCGCATGCACAGGCAGTAACGCAACGGTACGATAAAAAAAGGAAAAAAAATTACGAGTAAACAATAAAAAAAAAAAAAACCAGATAGAATCGCATTAATCATTGGCGCGGACGCGACGGGTGACAAGAGATTTCGACACCCACGACGGTACAACAAAAATAACATGTCACCGCACGTCGGCGGAGGCAGAGAGAAAAAATAATGGTGACGGGCGCGGGTTATATCGACACGAAAAGGTCGTACGGGTAAAAAACCGATAATGCGTACAATGACGGTTATCCGTACACAATACGTACGTTAACCACCGATGCCCCGGCGACGAAGTCTCAGGTATTTAAGGTAAACGTTTATACTTATTTTATTTTTTTTTTTGTATTTCGACTTCTCGCGTAAGCACACGGCAGCGGAGTCGTACGTAGGATATTGTTATCCGCGAACGGCAGCCGCTGCGGTGCGTACAGTCAATATTTGCGTAGGTGTATTTATAGGTCCGATGGAGCGCGGCGAGATCGCGATACGGTTGCACGCACGTCGGCGGAAGAAATATAACGGTCGAAAAAAAGACGTCGGAAAACCCGTGCGAGTTTCCCGCGACGAAATGATTGTATCGCGCAGGGAGCAACCGCGTGCGTGTCACCGTCGCTACTACGTGTGCGGACGTTGTGCGCGGCGGAAAACGACGACGACGACGACGGCGAAGACCAAGACAGCGGCGGTGGCGGCGGGGCAGAGGTGGATAGAGTAAAGGGGTATAGGCGGAGTCCGGTAGCCGACCCAACACCGGTAGCAGCGACGGCGACGTCGGCGGCCGCCATTAATTCGTCCCCTCCACCTTAACCACGCGCACCGTCGCTACCGCGGTTACGCGCGCGGTTCGATCGTTCAACACCGGTAGTCCATTATTTGTATTGTGTGCGTGCGTACTTGGCGCGCGCACCAACCGCGATCAACGGGTTGAGGCGCGCGCCGCCGCCGCCGCCGCCGCCGCCGACCACATCCTGTACGCGTAGCGACGGCGGTTCGTCACCACCGCGCGTTACGTACGTCACATATAATTGTTATCGTCATCATAATTGTCGTACCGTGCGCGTGATTTTATTTCGGACATTCGACCGCGACTACAACCGTAAGAAAAACGAACATGGAACGCGCGCACGGGTCGGAGGACACGAGACGAGAACGAGGGAAACAATCGTGTGGAATAAAAAAAAAAAATATAAAAATAAGAGGTTTTTAATGTAATACTCACGGTGAACTGGGCGCGAACGAGCGAGTGGGCCCGTGCGGATCAGAGCACGGCGGAGACGGTAAGACGGCGACGAACCGTTGTACTGCACTACTGTACGTGTACCGCGCGGTTGTATTAAATGAATAAACAAAACGGGACTTCTACCGCGGTACACATGCGCGGTGCAAGACGAGACGTCGTTGTGTTGATACGAAGACGTAGGCACAGCGTAGTTATGCGTGTGCACTGCTGCGGTGCACGACGACGACGATGACGACCGCGGTAAGTGGTGATTATTGCGGAACTCACTGGACTGTAGCACACGAAAGTCAGAAGCGGTCTCTACGCGGCGGCGGCGGTCGTGCGCACGCGTATGCGAGTGTGCGCGTGTGTGCGTGTGTGTGCGCGCGCGCGCTACGGCGGCAGCGGCAGCAACGGCAGCAGCGGCGGCGGCGGCGGCGGCGGCGGCGACGACGGCAGCAGCAGCGACGACGACGGCGACGGCTACGACTATGGTAACGACCGGGCACGGCGCGCGCGTTGTTCGGTCGGGGACGACGACGACGGTATTAGTAGTCGGTCGAACAACACCGGATCGGCGCGCGCTCGGCTCCGGGTGCGCGCTACCCGATCGGCGGCGGCCACGGCGGCCGTGCGCGGGGCGGCAGGTGCATGGGCGCGAGCGGCCGCGGCCGGGGACCCAATGGGCGCCGTGGGAAACGCACGGAAGCCGGCGCAGGCCACGCCCGTTAGCGTTCTGGTTGGCCACTGGGCGCGCCACCGCGTACGAGGTTACGGCCGCCGCGCGGCTGATTGTTTCTTCTCCCTCCGCCGCCCTACCCTCGTAAACGCCAGTTGTTGCCTCCGACGCCGCCGCCTCAACGGTGGCCGACCGGTTTTTCCCCGGGCGGCTACTAAAAGGACTCCGCGATTACGACCACGACGCGGTCCGCAACCACCGCCGCCGCCGCCGACGGCTCTCTCACACTCTCTCTCTCACTCCGTACTCTCTGCCGACGCGCGAACGACACGATAAAACTCCGAGAACGCGCACCGGCCAACGAAAATAACCATGGCTGGGGATTTCGACTAATTTTGGTGAACCGAACCTTTCAACGAGTTTAATGAGTTGAATCAGTGAATCGACTCTTAACTCTTCCAACTCTTTTGTTCGAATCCGAATTCAAATCTCAGGTTGAATCGCGCGTGTCCATATTTCTTTGTTCACTTGAATCGTTATCGGCCTGTCGCAATCTCGTATCGTGAAACTAATTACGAATATTGTCATGGATTTTTACATGGAAATAATGTTTGAAATGTACAATCTGATTTACTACATTAAACCACACTAAATAATAATACAATTAATACGTATATATTTAAAAATTACAATAGATATTATACGATCACGCACTCGCCCTGTAACATTTATCAATATATCTGTGGCTATCAACCAGTGGTGCCTTTTAATTAAAGATGTTACATAATATTTAATCATAAATAATACTTTTCAAGAGTATTATATGAAAAATTCGTTTCAATTTTTTAACGATCATTTTTATTTATTTTTTTTTTAACAACATTCCAATTTTCTAAACAGTTCAATTGGACTACTTGGAGTGCGTGTTCGGTCGTATCAACGACACTCGAGCGTCGAGAGCCGTACATCAGTTCAGTTTGTGGGGTTAGCGATCACCGATTCGTGAATTGAAATCGATAAGTTGGTTGAACAGAGTCGCTGATTCTTGAAACACTGATTCAACTCCTATGGTTAATTTTAAAGACCGGCCCACGAACACATCCCTACAAATATCCGAATAAATTATACGCGTTTGGGTACACATTACGGTGCGTTTGTGTACGATTATGCATACGATACGTTGAACGTATACCATATTGTTATGCATGTATGTTAGGTAGTACTCGCGGAGGTCGTCCCGGTGCGGTACAACGTTCCCTCGTACAGAATTTTAGGTCTTGCCCGAATGGTCGACGGTATAATTAGGTAGACGACCGCGTGTTTTCACCGTCTTTCAATGAAAGTCGCACGTAACAGTGGCGTATATAGAGGGGAGGGGTCTAGTGACCCGGAAATACAGCCCTCCTCGAAATGTTTTAAAAAACTTAAAAAATATTTTAAACGTATGTTATATTTTAATGGTGCTTTATGCTTATTTAGAATTTTCGTCCAATGTCAAATCGTTTTTTTTTTTTTTTTTTGGGACATTCTTTAAATGAAATGTAGATAAATACCTACTACATCTTGTTAGTAATTTAGATAGCAGTGGTAATTTAACTCTGTCCATAATAGCCCCTCCCCAAAATATTTTCTGTATACGCCACTGGCACGTAATATTATTATACTTGCGCGCCGTAAAAGTTCGTTCTGTCCGTGTGCACGTATCACGAAAAATAAGGGTTTTATAATGTTACGCGGATTGTTCTCTACGACTGTCAACACATCAAAAGTGTCTCAACATGCACCACGGTCATTAGTTGTTGTACATTTACAATATTGTTTATATTGGGTTTCGAACCAGTAAGGAAAAACGAATTTAAACTACTTTTAACAATGTACATTATTCTTGACGTATATACGGACTCCATTTAACGTGTAGGTTATCTATTTCAACTTATTATTAGTTACGCACACACTGACTGTACCAAGGATCGCTTATGTCCAACACATTGGACAAAAATATTTGTACACGTATACATTATTGCGCAATACATAAAATATGATGACTTACCGGGTTTTAAAATATATTGCAGAAACCTGAAATGCCAAATATTAAGATGTAATATATTATGTGGTTTTTTTATTATATTGTATATATTACAAATACGTGTGAAGTTTATAAAATTATTAAAACAATGCGTACTGAAATATTTAAATATTTAAATTATACACTGCAGAACGCATCGAAAACGATTTATTAGCAGATTAATGCGAAGGCCAACATCAAACTGAGCAAATTGGAAATGCGCGGTGTTTCGGAATAGTCCGACGCACCAATACACCATAAAGATTAAGATGGTGTACTAATAACAAGTTTAGAAGGATATAATATTAATTTTAGAAACGAGTCGGGTACGCCCGAATACTCTACCGGATTTATACGATCGATTCGCATTTATCTCCATGATTATTTATAAATATCTTTTATTTATACATTTAAAATTTATATTACCCGCGTGTTATTACGTATAGGTGTAATTTACCTGCAAGTTTAAATAACTACTTACAATATTATTATTATACCCGTGTACTATCGTTATAATGGAACGCGCGACTACGAAACAAGTTTTCTCATTCTGCATCATTATTATCAATATAATAATTTTATTTAGGATTAGTCATATTACACAGTGAAACCTTAGAGGTTCAAACTGCTGCTGTTCTGTATTTGGTTTGGCAAGTTAACTCAAAGTTCAACAAAACATGTAATATAATCAATACGTTACGATTTGTGTAATAAATGATGCTAAAACATAAGACTTGAACTATTGTATATTTGTTAACAGAGCGTATACCGAAGAAGTGAAATTTTTCGAACTAAATATTCGTTAGTCATTTCCAAAGTATAAGTAAAAAATATTTAACTTACAATTATAAATCGACTATTGGTCACGATTGTAATTTAAAATATTTATTTTCTATACTAATTAAAACTATCTAAATGTGCGATTCATAAGCATTTATATTTCTGTTATAATTACGTATCGAAATTGTTTTACGCAACAACGGCTTTGAATCTCATAAAAAACTAAAATTTGTACTCGGATTTCAGAACTTAATCACAACAGTATTAGACGATATCACTGATTCGGTAGACAGATGCCAGACACTACATTTGGGAAATATTTTCAAATTGGAAAAGGCCAGGTATATTTCAGTAATTTAATAAACCATTTCTTGTATACGTTGTACTTTTTGAATGCTTCCACAAATAAACATAATATTTCTACGTGTTCGGCGTATTCGGGCAGAAAACGATTAACCGTGAGTACTCTAGGAATTTAATTTCAACGCTGCCCGTATAGCCCGTATAGTTTTATCGGGACGTGAATAACGTGCCATTCGTACAGCTTTATTTTAAACACGATTTTTTTTTTCATATAATATATATTATATATTTGCGACTTAATAACTATTTATTTTTGCACATATTTTTCAATAAATGTGTTTTAACATACTCAAAGTACGAATTTTTTAAGAAATTTTATTAATTTTTGGACAGTAATCATCATAATTATGCGGTAAAACATAATTTTATTCTTAAATGTATGTATTAAAACAATTAAAATTGCAAAAATATGCGAAATTTCATTTTGAACTCTTTATGCTGTCATTCATATTTGTATTTTATCATTTTATGTAAGCAATAAATTCATGCAAATTCATGAACGTCGGAGTCCAAAACGTATTGATTTACTTTAACCATCTTGCGGACTTGTGGTACAATATTAGGAATATGGAAAAATCTTTTATGGTATAGTTGTTTGGCTTTTGAAAACTGAAATAAATCGAAAACCCTAAACACGATTAATCGTTTCCGTAATATGATAATAATATTAGGTAGGCATGTACATTTATTAACGTTATTATCGCATGTGTAGAAGCATGTAAAACCAAGGTTTATAGAGTTTATAGGTTTATAGTCTATTGATGTAGAGCTACAGACATATTTTAGACAAGTCTTTCTTCGTAAATTAAATAAATCGTTCCACGGATTATTACTCGTATTTCGAGGTTAATGACTATTATTACCGTATTCAAACATCGTTCGGTATCGATTTTTCATAGTTTTCACATAAAGTACGTACGTGTTGAATCATAATATTTGAATAATATATACCTAGTGAAACACTTGCGCCTTGATTACTAAATATTGTTAATGATTGTTAATTTAAATTTGTTATCAATATAATTTTAAAAATATATAATGTATTTTATGTCTTATTTTTTTGTATTCTGCTTGGCACATACCCAGTAGCGCACACAGGGAGGGTCAGGGGTGTCGACTGACACCCCTCAGAGAATTGGTGGATAACTAGTTCTGTGCAGTGGCGACGAACTACAAAAAATGCAGTACGGCGATATCAAATTTTAATAGTACCTACCCAACTACCAATTGATGTAAACGGTGGGGGGGGGCTGAAATCCTACCATAATATTGTATTCAAAATTTATATTAATATATATATATTTATATATACATAAATTTATATATTTATATGTATATATATTTTTATATTGTGACTTATCAATAATTTATGATATAGCCGATATAGGTGTTCATATATTAAATAATATTTATTTTCATCACATCGCACTATCGTTATCGTATTATTTGTTTTAACGGTCTTCTGGCTTGTATCAATGTAATCAGCGTACCACAACTGATGTGCTTTTATGTAATAATGTTAAATATTAAATATTTTTAATACTTTCATAATACATTTTACACATTGGGCTGTGGGTACCACGCTATGTGTCATCTACCCAGCACCCAGTACCCACCCGCCACATAATTCATTATGGCAGTCGCCATACTTGAATATAGGGTCGGCGACACTGGCTCTGTGTGAACTTTTATAAATATTTGTTGAATTTAATACTAACCAATTTTTCAGCTATCCAAATCAACATACTAATTATGTTTACCTTAAAACTAAAGCGTCACATGAGAATAAGTAGTAGGGCTCAATCCCAAAAATTATGCTATACAAACTTATAAATTAATACCCAAAAAATTGAAAAATAATTAATATTAGGTTTATTTTAAAAAAATGTATTTTAGTATCTTTGTTAGTAAAAAAAAAACCAAAAACACTTAAAAATAAGAATTATACTATGTCTAAACTCAGATTTTACTGGTGGGGTAGGGTGGATACCTATACAATATGTTGTAATTTAATAATATAACGACATTGAAACAACTTTATAATCAACACTCGTACGTAATTTCTAACCAACAAGGTATAAAGTCCAAAAATGCATCAAAAACATAAGATATTTAAAGTATGTTTTTTTTTTATTGTTTTTCACTATTTTCAATTCGAATAATTATTGTTTCAGGTTCAAAGCATATTTTACTATCAACTAATGTAATACAATCCATCGCAAACTATAGGTAGATACTGTCTTCTATTTATCAAAAACTGGGCAACTTATAAACTTCTGTAAAAAAAAGTTTTTTTAGAAACACTTAATTGTAAGACTTGTATAACTGTTGTTTACCCCATTTAAAATATTACTCAGAATAAAAAAAATTATTATTTTTGTTCATTATGTATAGTTGAAATATTATAACATTAAAATAAGATTATCTTATTTCATTTCGTTGAAATAATCTAAAAAAAAAAAAAAGAAAATTGGTAGACATTTCTTGTGATCGTTAAATATTTTCAGTTCTCACAATTGGTAAATAAAATGTATTATATAAAACCACGTATTATTATTTTTATTATTTGTTTTAAGTACCTGCATTCATAGATTAAATATACAACCTATGTACAGGCACGGATCCAGGGGGGGCGGTAGGGGCGCCCCCCCCCGTCAGCCGTATCAAAATGTGTTGTATCTAATTTGTTATACTATTAAATTACATTATTTTGTGTTATACCATTCTAATGTATTGTTAATTGTTATTGTCACAAATTTTCGTCTTTTATTTTTATAACAATTTATGTCATAAATATATGAATATATATATATATATATAAATAAATATATGAAGTGTTGATAACAACAATATTATTGCGACCGTATGAGCGACGACAACCACCAGCCGGCCAGCCCAACCGACTCATAAAGTTTTGTTCTAAAAATAGTATGAGATTCCATGTTTATTTTGTTTACAGATATTAAAATCTTCCTTATTCCTGACTGCCTAAAATATACATATTTATAATACAGATGTCAGTTTATTTTTAGCAGTACCTATAACAGTAATAATTGTTGTGTTGACTGTTGACATTAGATTAGACATTCCTTAGGCCGTCCTCCCACTAGGGCAACGCGACGCGACGCGACGCGACGCGACGTTGACGCGACTAAGAAAAATAGTTGCCTAACAAAAAATCGTACGATCTGATTTCGTGAGTTCTGCACACTATAGACGATGTTTCAGCAACTAAAATTGGTCAGTTGCAAACATGTCGTCCTCTGAAGATGACGATGCCATTGCATTATACTGGTATTATCAAAACCACAAGAAACGAAAAACGAAAAGGAGATATTGGGTACATCCATACATACAGAATAATATTAATTGTATTTTTGTTGCCGCAAATGAATTAATACGGGATGACGTTAAATTTCAATCTTTTTATCGAATGTCGAAAGAAAGTTTTAACTTACTTGTAGAAAAAGTAGGACTAGAAATTGAAAAATAAGACACATTTCCGCCTTGTATTATTTAGCTATTGTATTATTTTGTATTTATTAATACGGTAAACTGCATAAATTGTTTTCATATCTACTTAATACAATAAATAAATATAATTCATACATACCTATTTGTTAAAAACAAAATACTATACCTAATATCGATGACCGATAATATTAGTTGTCGAATATTCTGGATGTGTTGAGGTAGGGTGGTAGAGTTTTTAATATTAGTACATTGTTCTTATTTTATTTTTAACATTTACTTTATACCATAATATAACATATTATGTTACAATAAATAATATGAACTAATAATAAATAGTATTACCTGTTTCTTTAACTTCTTCTGCAACTTTTGATCATGCCTTTTCTGTTAAATCTTTTCTGGCGTATTCTGGTAATTTGTAATTATATAAACACGGATATTTTTCCACAGCCTCAACTAAGTTTATAGTTAACACGCACTCTTTTTTCGACATAATTTTATAATTATAGTTATCTATATAATAATTATATTATATAATACTATTACAATGAAATAATAAAATATAATAAAATAAACACGAGTATAATTCAAGTGATATAGTGGCAACTATTCATTAAGCGACTGACAGCACTAGTCGCGCGCGATTAGTTGTTGTGTCGCGTTGTAGTCACATCGTGTCGCGTCAGTGGGAAGTCCCCGATATATTTATCTGTGTTTTATAAGACAAACAATTATCACGCGATATTTATTTAAAATCGCGTCGCGTCGCGTTGCCCTAGTGGGAGGACGTCCTTAGTCTTTAGTTTGACAACCGTAGATATACACGCGTACTTGTATTACGTATAATTTCCTTAGTAATCAAAATTATATTTCTCGTAATACCCCGTTAAAAGTGACCGCGATTTATTCTTTTAATTTAATTGGTGACGTTTGTATTATAGTTGTAAGTTGTTATACTGTAATTATTTCATTTTATTCGTTTATTGAACAAAAACATAATGTCTAAGAGGAAAAATGTCGATATTACACATTTTTTTTAAAAAAAAAAAGTGCAACTAGTGCAAGTAGGTACTGTGGAAAATGATGATCGAACAACTGAGGAAAATAAAAATCGAATTGCAGTGGATTCAAGTGAGTCGTCTTTACCATCCAAAAAAAAGTATTCATTATAAATTTATAAATAATCAGGAATTGCATTTTGTACTATTGCATTTATAACTATTTATATATATATAATAATAATATAATATAATATAATATACTCGTATTTAGCAATAGGTATCTAAATATGTATACTTATTTATAATCTGCCCCCCCCCCCCCCCGTTAAGGTAGGCTGGATCCGCGTCTGCCTATGTATATTTAATCACTGATTCGATATACAAAGTCGTGTTTTTTATCATTATTATCGACCACAAAAACTATGAATAGTTATTTCTTGTTTTAATGGATTTATTTAAAATTATTTGTTACAAGACGGTCGCACGGCGTTCACAGTGAAACGGTTGAACCAACAGCTTCAATTATAACTTGTAATTTTATGGGTGGATTTGGTGGTGGAGGATATTAAAGCACATATTGAACCTTTGGTTTCACTATCATTTTCCTGAGAGTATTTTCCTACGGAAAAACTAATAACACTTAATTTTAAAATAATCGTCAACGCGTAAAGTACCTACCCTCAAAGTTCACCGAATAGTGTTTTTTTTTAAATGCAGTATATATAATATGAACTTGATTATATTATAATATTGTAAATAATTGAAATATTGTAAACCATAATATTGATTTGTGTTGTAGGTTGATCAAGTTATATTTATACATAGTATGTAATAATAACGGCATTATTGAACGATTAATCTATACAACTGAAAATTACAAACTTAAGTTTAACGAACTTGATAGGGGAAATATGTGATCGAATGATGGTAAATTTTATGGAAAAAAATTATCGCCTGTGGGGCTAGTAGGGAGGGTCATATGCCCGATATTGTTTTTCATCGTTAAACCTTAAATTCCCCTAAAAATAACGATAAATTTATTATGTTTTTTAAAAAAAATAAATTTAATTTATAGCAGATTTAAATCCTGTGTTCTTTTTGAGTCACCCTAAATTATGGTGCGACAGATTAAGTGCGACATATATTTGCTCAGTCGCAGAGGCGGAACTAGGAAAATGTTAAAATTACACCCTACCATAGAACAATATTGAAATACCTTCTCTACATTTTTTTTTTCTAATAATTAACGTATGTTAATTATGTTTAAAACTCATTAACCATGATTGTATAATCATAGTTAATGAGTTTTAAACACGTTATCAGTAACCAAGTTAAAAATATCAAACTAGTTGTCAACGTTAGATTATATACTACAAAAATGACATTCTTTAAAATTGTACGCTCGGTGATGAATCATCCCCTCTTCCTTCCCTTAATTTCGCCACTGCTCAGTCGATAATCGACATTCTCGTACACACATATTTTATAATTTTCTACTCGATTCACATAGAAAACGGGTTTCAACGCAAAATCAATAACGAATAATAATATTGGATTCTTAAAAATATATCATTTAACTGTTGCGGTGCACAGCTCACATATTAATTAAAAAGTATCGAGAAGTCACGGTCTTGTTTGGCAATGACGTGACTTAATATTAAACGTGCGCGAATACAACTGATTTATGATTTTGCGGACGAGTACACGGAACGCTCAAAACGGTAATTGGATCGTATCACGTCCCACTCCCTTACGATTCGTTGCCACGTGCAGAGAGGTATTTAAATGTTAAATAAGTTATGTAATGTTGTATTCGTAAACAATGTTACAACGTGAAACAATGTGCACACACTGCAACGGAAATACGTTTAGTCGACGACGAACGGGTAGCGGATAGGACGATGATTGGCCGAGTTGGACGGGCGACGACGAAACGATCGATCACACCGGCCCGAGGAAGTCGCTTGGCGTACGTCAACGACGATGACGTCGAGTCACAGGGGAGACTAGTCGAACGCACCGCAGGAATTCCAACCGTCCGCGCGGTATGTTATACCGGGTACATGTTATATATTGTGTGTGTGTGTGTGTGTATGCGCGCGCGCGGTATATACAGGTACATGAGTGCCGGGCGATTAATCCAGAACGGAGTTCGGCTAACCACAGCAAAATATACCAACCCCAAGTACTAGAGAACAGCCCGGTCCTATAAAAATGGGATCGGACCAGATCAAATATTTAAGATGTTTTGTTTAACCGGACCAGACCAATTCCTAAAATATATTTTTCAACCCTAACCAATTTGAACCAAGCTCATAATTTTTGCCCGTATCAGCCCAGTTTGGATTTTATATTAAAAAAAAAAAAACCGACCCGGACCAAGACCGTTTTTATTTGATAATGAAAACCCGGACCAGGACCGTTTTTATTTTTTAATATAAACCCGAACCATGAAAAATATGGTGATTTAGAAACTAAACAGGATTGTCCACATAAAATAAATTAATCAGAAACAAAATAAAAAAGTGTCGTTCCATTGACAAATCATCAAATTAAGTATTAATCAGAATTATATATTTTAATATTTGTTATATATTTTTTTTCTTGGTTGAACCGTGTTGCCTGGTGGTAGTGATGGGCAAAATTATGTTGGTCTTGCAGTCTTGGTCTTGGTCTTGCAGCAAGACCAAGACCAAAACAAGACCCACACTGCAAGAGTCTTGCAGTCTTACAATATTTATTGTAGTTCTTTTTTTTAAAAAAATCACCATAAAATACGTCTTTTAGTGTAGTTTTTTAGGAATATAATAAAAATGTAATATTGCATTTGACATACAAAACGTTGCAGGAATTGAGAAAATAATAAATTATTGAATTATTGAAAACAATATCACAAAAAGATTTTAAAAAAATGGTAAAAAAAAAATAAGAATAGATAATGTAAGAGAAATATTCTTTTATTTGCATGAAAAAGAAGTGAATTGGCAGTAATTGGTTTCCAAAAATTAAAATGAATATTGTAACAGACAGTATTAGATATAGGTACTCCAAATAAATCAACAAAATGACTACTTTGGCAAAATTTTTATTAAACTCATCGGCAATTAAGGATTTTTAGTAATTGTACAATTTTCATAAGTGACAATTTCACTAAAACTTTTATTTTTTGGTTTTTTTTTTTTTAATAAATTGAATAGATAATAATTTTCCATATTTTTTTAGTCATTTCCTAAATAATTGGCCAAATAACTATTACTTGAAATAACTACTAGGTATATAAATATACTACATAAGTAATTACTAAATTCTTATGCTTACTTTTATGTTCGTGGAATGGATGAATCAAATATCGATGTGGCGATGCTTCTCCGATGAACGAACAAAATAAAATAAAACAATTTTAGACATTCACAATTTCACAGTATTATTTGTATATCGTATTATATTGTATATTCAACAGTAAACAACGTTTATTTTTATAATTTCTTGACTGGAGGGAAAATAATATTAATAACTGATAATACATGAAGAGTGAAATGACCGTAGTGAAAAGTAATTTCAAGAAATACGAACATAATATAACCTAACCTATGCTACTTATAAATAATTAGAAATAAATTGAAAAAAAAAACTATTTTTAACCCAGACCAAAAGAACAAAAGACCGAACCGAACCACACCAGTGATATTAAAAATATATTATGATTACACCAAACCTAACCCATTATATGACTTCCCAGCCCTGAACACACCTAAACCAAGAATATCTCAGCATGTGACCGGACCGGACCTAACCCGATCCCGGTCCGAGTTGACCCGAGACCGGGCTGATCTCTACTAAGTACTACTGCTTGAAACACCGTTTCGTCAACTTATTATCGATGTAATGATTGGGTTGTTGGACCCGTTCGATTTGAACGAATAATTAAAAATACACAACTAAACCGACGACTCCAATAACCGCACATTTTTGATAAAATATAGGAAAAACCGCACACTTTTCCAAATTCTTGTAACCAAAAACCGCACATTTTATAATGATATATAATTTATTATTTATTATTTATACTATATATTTATTCAAAAACAATTTATTTAGGTACAATGTATACAGGCATTGAAAAATTTAAAAAAATATAAAAAAATGTTTGTGGCTAAATTTTTTTGCCGACGTTTTTTTTTGAAAAATTAAAATATGTATAAATAAAAATTGCCCTCTTTATTACCATCTTCTTCTTCTTCTTTTTTTTCTTATGGTTTATTAGGCCTTTATGACTATCCCGTCTCACAACCTTTATTAGGCAATATCAATAGTTTTAAAATCCATTTATACAAACACTTTTTTTTATAATATATATGTATGAATATTAACTTTACGTTATACCACTTTTAAATGTAAAAATTAACTTTAAAATTAAATATAAAAAATTCGTCTATGCAAAATAGGTACATTATTATTAATACAATATATAGTGAGGTGTTTACCTACTATAACTGTGTGGTATTTGGCTGTACGATATCCTTACCTGCCAATCCATAGTGTGCGGTTTTTATTTACCAACCTTTTGGGCTACAACTCGTTTGCGCACATATATTTTGGTTACCTATGACGAAAATCCTTAGCGTCAAAATTCGTTTGCTTTTTATCGTTGATTATTATATTTCTCACGATTATGAGAGTTGGTTACTTTTTTTATTTTGTTTGATTTATTATCAATAACACTCGCAAGACATTTTTTATTAATGCATCTAAAATTTGAACATACTCTCATTAAAACACGGTATTCACTAAATTTATAACTATCAACATTAAAACATCGTTTTCCTCACCGAAATTCAAAAATATTAAAAATTTCTACGCCATATTCAAGTTTACGTCTTCAACACACTAGTCACCACTGTACCGTCCATATCCATAGTCCATACCTACCGAAACTTTGCTAAAAGTTGTTTGGAAAATCCAAATTTATATAATCTACGGTTTACATAGTCGATTATAAGATAATATTAAGATAATATTATTTGTACTGCAGTCTGTGACGATATATGTATACACGTGTCATGTGTGTGAATGTGTCGTTGTGCCCAAACGAGTTATTAATTTTCAGGTAACAGGTAAATGACTGATTTCGTCGTGCGCAAACAAGTCGTTGATTTCCAGGTGAAAAATTTTGAATATGCGCAAACGAGTTGCAGCGCCATTTTGGAGTTAAAATCAAATGTGTGTGGTTTTTGGATGCAACCAACTAAACCACCGTGATCAACGCGATCGATTCCAAACACGCATAAGCGTACCTATACATCAGGGATTATTCTAAGGATTTTTACCAACTACGCATTTTGTTTGAATAAGCCTATCAAAATAGTACTATTATCTCAAAATATACTGTCAAACTATAGTTAAAAATTATAAAATGTGTAGCTTTTAGGTGAAGTAATTTCAAATGTAACTTATTTAAAGGATTTAAAACAATTTACATTCGTGTTCAAAGTATTTTTTTTAATAAATGTCCTTTTTACTTTGCTCATAAATCATAATGTATTGTATAAAATAACACTAAACAACATTCGATTACAAATCAATTACGCAGTTTATTATCAAGTGCGCATCTAGCTTTTCCGAATACGCGAAATAAGCCCAACTGGGCTTTAGAATAAGCCCTGCTGTACATTAATATTGGTGCACCGCGACGACGTGCTTAACATTATAATAATGGAAGTTGTTTATGGTATTGAATACAATATTGATCGTTTGTGGGTTGTATGAAGACCTGATCAATATGTTGAAACAATCAAAACTACTTCGATGTTTATCGATAGTCAACAGTATTGTGTCGTTAGGCGCAGTCATCAAAATACTATTGACAATATTCCGTCAGTATGGTTCCTAAATTTGTCACGATAACGAATGCCTGTCTTCTCGCGTGTCCATCGTGTGTAAAAATTACTTTTTTGGTAGAAACGAGGAACAAAACTTTATTTTAGAATGTATTGAAGTTTACTGTGATCATTCAGCACGATGAGAAGTAAAATGTAATGAATACATAGACAGATCAAAGAAAAATTACGTTTATAGGGTTATATTGGAAAAATATCAACAACGTTTTACAACGGCTGCATTGGACGATGTTAAGAAATGTTTTTTTTCTCCAAGTTACATGACAAGAGCAATAGCAACAACCGCGTTCTCTTCGCCAGATATTTTGAACGAAACTGAACGTTATATTGATGGATATGATTGATCGTTTGTGTGTCATAAAAATTGAATAATTTATTCAAACATTTATTAATATAAATATTATTCAATATTATTGACCGTGTATGGGACGCTTTAAGATTAAACACGAAATAAGAAAACGCACTATTTCTCCTACCTGTGTACGCGTACGTTTACCTATGTCAAATGTTATGTAAGTCAAGATAATTACAAAATACAGTAAACAACGAATTTTGATAAATATAATGTACGAAATATTTATAAAGAATCGTACGTAAAAATAAACACAGATATTACATTGTTATACATGATTCTATATTTTTTTTTCAAATCTATACCACTATAATAATAGAATATAAACGTCACACGTCGAATTATTATTTAGTTGTCACGAATTATATGGTTGAGTAATTGTTCAATTTTAAAATAGCATTTAGTTTAGTGGGATGAATAAAAAATAATTAATTTCATAAAATACTTGCGATTTGTTAAATACTCCGAATATTACAATCAACAGAAGTTATGTATAGGGATTTTAGCGATTCCGGGATAAGGGAGGACAACTGTCACCCATATGAAAGATTATTGGAGTCGTAGCACTCATTGAAATATTTGTATATTTAGATTAAAATAAAATAGTTAAATAAAACAAACATAATAACGTGAAAAAAGTATATAGTATTTAATTTATACTTTACATTGTTAGACTTCAATCAACGATTTGATCGTCTATCATTTCTATAAAGTCTTAATATACATGAATTATACAAGTATTGATGTATTATCACTAGTGTTGAGAATAGATAATGCAAAATTTATCTAGATAAAGATGAAAGATAATATGTCCAAATTCATCTAGATAAAGACAATAGATAAAAAAAAAAATATTTTCAAAAAATGTTATTTTTTGGTCAATATTTCATATTCTAATAATATCTATGAAGACTCAATTATAATCGTTATTATCAATGGGTACCTAGGTGTTTAATGTTTATTGTAGTAATATAGTGTACATTAAGCAGTATTTATATATAATGTACAATATTTAATGATAATTAATCACTAAAATGTTACATACAAAAAAAAAAAAGAAAAATGAAAATTGTTCTGTACGTATCAGGATGAATACAGAATACATAGAAAATTATTTTAAGTTAACAATATTGTTTTCCATAAAATATTAATTTGATGATTTTCATTATTCTATAAGTATTTACGACTTTACGGGTTCCAAGAGTGAAGTAATAACGTTTATTCAGCGTATAAGTGACATGTGTTCACTAAAATCAAATACCTACTATATTTGGAATTTCCATGGAAAAATAAGAAATTAAGTTTAAAAATACCATAAATATTTTCCCGATATGAAAATACTAACAAAATGCCATATCAAGAAATAATAATTACTTATTAATACACAAATTATGATTATGAATATAAAATCTATATGTATAAAAGAAAATCAGGTTAGTTACAGAATTTATAATTCATATCTAACGGCTGGACCGATTTTGATGATCTCTGATTTGTTGGATTTGTCTCCGTACAAGAATAAAAATAACTCTAATCTTGGCAAGAATACAGACAATTATCTAGATAAGTAAAAATATCATCTTAGACAAGTAATTAGATAACTTAGTATTATTTATCTAGATAAAATATAAGACGACAAAAAATCTATCTAGATAATTTATCTATATAAGTCTCAACACTGATTATCACTGTTATTTTAATGTTCTGTAATCATTGGTACCACTGCTAAATAATTTTAAATAAACTAATATGATATTTTCTTTACTCTTATTTAGGTATTTCTATTTTATTTGAAACCTCACTAACATTTGTATGTTGTTCTCATGGCTTATTTTTCCAACAACGACCTCTAACTTATACAAAATAGAGTTTTTGTATGATTTTATTATCATTCCCAGTATCGTGTACTCTGAAACCACATTGCATAATTTTTCCAAACTTTTTTCGACGCGTGGTGATGTTGCAATATTCACCTACAGTTTTACGCTATACTGCGTCCCGGTAATATCAAATCAATATAGTACGACGTAATTTAATTTTTTTTTTTTTTATACGCGGGCCATTAACCCTGAACGGAGGGCCAATAACCTTGATGGTTTGTAAATTCTACAAAACGTATGTGCATATATTCTTCGTGCTGTCCAAATTACGCCACTTATTATAATGAATCATGTATAAATACAAACAACAATTGTATTTTAGAGTAATTAATATGTACGGTGAAGTGTATTAGATACACCAAGTACAAAAGTAATTGTTTTTTCTAACATTCACGGACTTCTTTACTACGGTACTGCAGAAGTGTATAGTGTAATGTTGTAACAGTACAATTCAGCTCGATGTGATAATAACATGTTGTAGTCGTGAAGATCGTTGTTGCAGAAAAATGTATAAAAGTAAATGGTGTTCTTTGCACGCACGACAGACGCATCAGTCGAAGTCCTCCGACGGCGGCTGCGGTGCGGTGTCCTGTCGACGAACTTGTTATTATTATAAATTGTACTATTCGCAGCCGACACCCAATTCTACGTGAAAACCGCATTGCCACAATAGCGCTATTATAAATTATTTTGTGTCGTTTGGCGATGTCACACGCGCGCAGTTGACACTGATGAATGGTGTATAATATAATATGACGGTCGATTTGCGAGAGTAAAACGGACAGTCGTGCACCTAAGCTACAAGGTTTTGCATACAATCGCATAATGGTTACAGTGCCCGGTTGTTGTACATTTCTTCCGGATTATATTATCGATCTTTTTTTTTCCCCCGCCCCCCGCACAATCGTCAGTTTCTCATTCAGTACATGATATATGTTTATTGTGTATTCTCGTTGTCCACTCCGAGTGAATTCCTCCCTAGCCCCGGACGTCCGCGACGAGACGTTGCCACACGCTGTGCGAGTGTACACCTATTATTTACGCGTGCGAAAAAAATGTTGTGGAAAAAAAATGAGGATCCGGTCGTCAACACAATGATATCGTCGTGTTCAATGGTTGACTGTTTTTTTAACGAACCCGAGTGCGGTATGTTTTGATTCCATTTTTTCTCTACTCTCACCCCCATCGACCCCTCCCCTCCCCCGTAGATCGCTAAACTGACACGTTTCGTGCGGGTACCTCGAATGTGCTTCTGTGTACCTACCTGCTGGTGGCATTTAACCACCAATAATACACATAATCGTATTTTACGCATGGCACGTCGTATTGACGCGGACTCTATAGAGCTGGATGATATTGTATACATATGTATATTATACACACCATCGGAGGGTAACACGGATGCATTTTTCACGCTCGTTCTTTTCACGTACTAAATAGATCGCTAAATAATTTCACACAACACTTAAAAAGCCATTTGTATTGCAGAAGTGTACACAAAAGTATTATTATTATGTTCTTCTGTGTACACATGAGGTATACGTACGTATGTACACGGGTAATCTTTTAGCGTCTACAACAGAGTTTTTTATGATTATAATAAATTTGCTCTTTAGTAGTTTTTATAGTTACGTACGAATTTACTGAAACGGACATTGTTAAATGACTGTAGTACAACGTATAACAAAAGCCAACGTTTTCAAAATAATAATATAAATAACAGTTTACGTATGCTACATTATTACTACATTGTAAATCTACAGAGACTAATTCTATTGTAGAGTTAAAATACAATTTAAAAACAGTCAACGTCCAAAGTCAAACGATGATTGCGTAAAAGGCTGAGTTAAAATACTAATGAAATTTGACTATTGCACTTTTCAAAATTATTTTATAGTTTCCATCCACATAAGGCTACCTCGTTTTGCATCCATATAATCACTTCTAATGAAGTTTTTCAGTTTTCGATGGGATTTATTATCTTTCTAATTCAACATCTTTAAAATGTTGCTTATATTGTTTATAATCTATGTTAGGCTATAGCCAGGTTAGGACACGAACCACACGAAATGTCTGACCAAAGTTAGATAACGTGTATATAGCTATACATTAGGTAACGTGAACATTGGTGAGCGACGTCCTTATAAGTTATAAAGTATACCGTTCAGAAAATCCAGACAAGGTAAAATGTTCTGTAATTATTCTAAAATATATTAATGGTATAGTTACATAAATTCACTAAAAATGTACGGCTTAGCGTGCAGTAGTGTTCATAGTTTTCGGCATGAAATCCTGCATGATCTGTGATGAGAGTGATGTAAAATGCCTGTGTTTGCACTGGTAATTTTGTGTACAAAGTACCCATCATACCCATAAGAAAAGGACGAATTAAATACTAAACTCTTTATCCATTGTACAATTGCGTATAATATACGACCTAGACGTGACTGACGGAGGACATTTTGAACCAGTGGCGTATATACGGGAGGGGGTCCGGGTTCAAATTTACAACTATACAAATATTATAATAATTAAATAAATATGTTTGAAAAGTTTTGTTAACTACCTATGCTGTTTTTATATTCCAACAGCTATTCATTCGGTGCACTGTAACTGCGCATGCATTGTGGCCATTTTGTAATATATCACCTAAACTCCGCATACAAGGTTTTTTTTTACACTTTACACTAACTCCGCACATAATTTTTGTATACATTTTTGTACATCATTTAAAAAAAAAAAACAATCAGTATTCTATCAATTGGCCGTCGTTATATAATTCTATGTTTTTATTTGTAGTAACAACTAAAATCTAATAAACTAAAAAAATTTATAATAATAAAGACGTTTTACAACAAATATCGTCGTCGTTCGTATAAAATTAAATGTAATAAAATTATAATGTAAATTAAAACTAAATATTATTAAATGGTGCCAAACTTTTTAAAAATGTATATCTATTAATTTGGCCGTCGTTATATAACTATGTTTTTATTTATAAATTTCATATTGGTTTTTTGTTTAATTCTAACTATCCTACTTTCATTATTATTAGCAGAATTAATTCGTATGTAAGAATCAGTCTGCATAGCTAATAAGTTTTTAACAAAAACTGCACTATTTGGATATGCTGATGTAAATAAATTACCGAATTCGGCATGAAAGGTCTCACAATTGTATGCCATGCGGACATGGACGTCCCCAGGGGGAGCAAGACGGGGCACTTGCCCTCCCCCCTGGAATAATGTTATTTCCACAGAAATTGTTAAAATTCCAAATGATAAATTAGTTTCTAAAAATAGGCCTACTAAGTTTCCATAACATATTATGTCAACGCACGGCTGACGGCTATCTATGAAAACTATCATTAATAATAATCGGACTATTTTATCTTAATGTATTTTTTAAGTGATGTTTTAATTGTACATTATACATAAATGTCAGTAATGTTTTAATTCATAATTTTAATAATGACGAAATATAATAATTTACTATAGATAAAATGTATGAAAAATTTTTCATTTATTTTTTAAATTAATTTTGCCTCCCTCCCTAGAAAAATGTCTGGGGATGCCCATGCATGTGAACTTTCGGTGTTAAAAAATTTTTAGAATGCGGAACTACGGTACGTTAATTTTATTGACCGTGCGGAATTACAGTGCATGCGTAGTTGCGGATTTACAAAATAATTTTATTTGTGCGGAGCTACGGTGCATCCTATTAATTTACTGTAATGTAAAAGTATACTGTAAATTGGTAAAAAAGTTGTATAAAATAATATCAATTTACAGCTGTTATTTATCTGTGCAACGAGAAAAAAAAAATGATAACGATTATTTTTGTTAACCCCTCTCCTCCCCAGCAAGATTGAATGTACGCCACTATTCTGAACAGTGTTACAATCGTATGGCGTTACCGCATTTGGTTTGTGTACGAGTAAAAGAAAACAAACACGTTTCCTTTACCGACGGTTTTATCGATTTACCGTTACAAGATAAGAGCGTAACAAAATTAAAGGTGTATCTTCTCATCTTGTAATGATTTCCATTATATTAAGTTCCGAGTAGTAACAATACACGAGGTATGCGTCAACGGGTCTAGCCGGAAAAACGGCATAACACAATAATATCGTTTCAAGGAAACCGTTTTGTATAACAATATCGCACAATGTACACAGAACACACGCACACACACGCACACACACACACGTATATGGAATGTTTAAAGTTGTATACGCACCAAGCCGAAACGTATTTAGATCACACGGGAATGTAACGCGATAATAAAGACTTCAAATGTCACGTTTTCGGCTCGTGTGGCACATATTACAGATATTGTATAATGGCTATCGTAAAACCTTTTAGCGGCGAAAGCGCCGGGTCGCCGTTGTGTGTGCGCCGTACAATGTGACGTATTACAACGATCCCGGACAATGGTACAAGGACGTTGAAAAGACGGTTTACGCAACGGTCCTCGGGGCGGCTTCCTTTGGACCGACGGCGGCGCTGCAGGAGAGTCTCGACAAAACGATATTCTCCGGAAAGGGCAAAGGACGTTAGCACTGCACTCCGTACGTTCATTTTTTTAACAACAGGGTCGGGAAAAAACCGTTTTTTTTCCCCCCTTATATAATAATGTTTGTTTCGTTTTGTTTTCTCCGAGAGCCCACGGTCTTGCGTGTGCGATGCGCGCTCGCGTCGTCGTATATCTTCCGAGGGTCCTTTGGCGGCCGCTCGTTAGTCGACCGAACGTCAAATTTATGGTCCTCGGGGTGTAACATTTAACATACATATACATATACGGTATACACAGTACATACCAACCATTATCAGCGACGATGGTTGCGTGTTTGGACACATGACTACACAACACTATGGGCGTACCCCCCCCCCCCCGCACAACACCTAAATAAATCTAATAATATAATGTTCGTATTTTTTTTTTTCACCTCGTATAATAGACAGGTATATTATGTATGTACACAATCACTATTATACAACGGATCCTTCGGCGGCGTTAACAAGTATTCAATGGAGTCGCTGTGAAATCGGTTGATGTTTTTTGTTGGCGTTGCACCGTGTAATGTTTGTGTACATTATGCACTAAGTGTACGCGTGTGCGTGTGCGTACACCTCATCTTTACACGCGGGTATCATTACGGTCGTAAAATAATTTAGCCTTCCAAACGACGCGCACCGACTCTGAACATTATTTGTTGTGCGTGTGGGATACACACGGCTACGGTGGCGGTCATCTAGGTCGATTCCGCGCGGACGCTTTTGACAAAACTTTTTTCCCTGCATTTTTTGTTTTCTTCTTTTTTTCACTACAGGTACCTATAAAAATGCAGTACGTATACAGACGGGGGGGGGGGGGGGGGGGAACTTCACCGCACGAATAAAGAATGCGCACACGTGACACACGGCCTATTATTCGGAAGGGTTTCGTCACGAAAATGCACGTACCCAACGCACAATAAGAAAAACACATAAACACGCAATGCATAACAAATGCGGAACAAATGACTTAAAATCTTTTCCCGCGTGCGTCCGTCCACAGTCAATCCGCAAAACGCGTATACTTAGAAATCGCACGGAACAGCCGATCTTTCCGATCCGTGAAATTCTCAGTGGAAGATGGGCCCTCCGGATCAAAATCTTTTTTTAACGGGTGCAAATAGGCTGTACCGGCGATGAGATATTTGACCGCGACGGAAAAGCGCTTGGGACAAATGTTATAAATCTGAAAATATATATGCGTAAGAACGCATACTTGTTCGTCATGTTTGAACACACTTTACAACGGACTTTCTCGTTAGTTTTCAACGAAAACATTGGGATCGTTTAACGTTTGGCATGCTATTGATCAAATTTTTTCGACAACATAATGTACAACAATACAACACGGCAGCCCAGTGGCGTAACCAGAAACTTTTATGAGGAGGGGTTCAGCAAATTTATGTAAATTTAATCTTATCACTATCATTTTGACTACTATTTGTATCGATCTCGGTATTTTTATGTCTGATTGACATTAGTTTTTTTGACTCGGGTAAAAAAAAATAATTAATTTTTCTAATCTGCTTATTTGTTAGAGAATTTGCCTATAATAATAATCACAATTTAGGAGCTAGGAACTAATATAGGAACATAAATATTAGATATTAGAATATTTTCTGCCCAATCACTTAGATATACTAAAAATTAAATTTTAAAAATATCTTACCATAATGAAATGTTTAGACGTCTTAGAATGATGTCAAATTAAAATAAAACTAATGTAAAGGAATACAAATGTTAAATATAAACGAATAAACGAATGTATGATTTTCTACATATTTATAATATGTACATAATTTATAAGAATTTGTACGATAATTTTTAGAATTTTTTACAGAACTTGCTCACAGGATATTTAAATAATAATTTATTCCTTCACATAATGCGAGAGGGGTTGGAATAACGTTATTACAACAATTCCATACAAATTGCTTACTAAGAATAAACACGAAAAAAATCATACATTTTTGAATAAGAGGGAGGGCAGGGTAATGGACGTCGTTTTCAACCAAGGATACAATCGAACTAAAATGATTGCAGTTCGAACACTGCAAACATATATGCACTAGAAGATATTATCTTGTCTCATAAACTTTACATCTTTCTTAAAAATTTGAATACGAACTGATTGTCACAGATTTCTATACTTGCCATTTCAAGAAATTAACATTAATCTATACTAAGCATTTCTATATTTTAACTGTTGCAGGCTATTGTAACGCCTACACATATCTAGTGAGACTAAGGAATCTTTTTGTAAGTATGAAAATAAGTAGGCTATACATAGTTCATTATAATTTGTATATTTTGCTTTCTAGATTCTTTACAATCTATTAGGAAAAAAAACAAATACAATGTCATAACACCTAGGACGGCTCAGACCGTTGTCATTGTACATAACCTCCATTATTTTCTTGGTTAAAATCTGAGTTACTTTGATCCACCGACAGAGATACGTGATTTTCGGTATTTAACCCACATTAAAAGATGTCAAGGCCGGCTTTGATTAAATCCTAAGAAGTCTTCGATAAATCAATCAGAAATAGGTATACATTGCAGTTACCCATAAACACAGATTTATAATTTCAATTATAAAGGTATTTATAGTTATATTCCTATTATTTATATACAACGTATAGGTAAGTTACAAATTTTATGAGGACCACGCAGATGTTTTCTTGGTGGTGGAATATATATTATATATTTTACATAAATCAATATATATTTATAATTTATAGTTAATTACAATCGAGTTTCACTCGATACCTATTAATTTATTCTGTTAGTAAAATAAATAATAATAATGAGTACCTTAGAGAGCGAGTGGAAAATATAATAGACAAAGCCGTCTAAGGGGTTTGAAAAGGTAGAATAGTAAATCAAAAATTAAATTTCATTAATTTTAACTGTTAGATTTTTATAAATATGTACATAGTTTTGGGCTAAGTTCAAATTGACTTCAGAAAACTGCGGTTTACGCGTATCAAACATGAATGTGCCAGTGCCAGCTCAAGGATTTGCGGGGCCAGGTGCAAAATATATTTACTATATGATAGGATACTCCTCCTAGATATTTGTACAAAATACACAAAATTATTATTGGCACATAGTTTGTTTAATATTAGAGCCCTCAATATTGGTCTAAATAAAATTGTTAAAGTAAATAAGTTTTCATGAATTTGTTATGCCTACAAGATTACTTATTTACTTTACAAGGCCCGATTTTTATTATATCGATATGGATCAAGTTGGATTGACCAATTTCCAGGGTCTACTAAAACAAATTACTAATTACTAAAGATTCAAAAGTAAATTTAGTCAAATTTTGAACAATTTGTTGATTAATTATTATAATATAATATATTATATTATAAATTCCATATGACTGTTTTTCCGTTGATTAACGTGTATGTATCGATTTCCATGATTTTCGAAAAACACGTTTTTTCAAAAAATAATATGATGAAAGATACTAGATCGCAGTGAAACGCACCTGTCAAATGAACTGTCCGATAACAGTCAATAGTAGGTTAATATCACGATCTGCATTGTTACCTTCAAAAATTCGTGTTATTTAATAAAATATAATTTTAATATTTTAAAATAAAAATGATAAATAAATTTTAATATTACCAAACTATTCAAATGTATTGTTATAACTGAAAAAGTATAAAGATTATCGGAATAAGAGTAAATGGGATAGTAGCAACATAATTCTTAATAGGTTACCATGGTTCAAGATTATTTTTATTTACAAAAACAAATCTTTGAGTAAATGTTTAATTAAACAATGTATAATATATTAATATTACTGTTATATAACAGATTATTTTAATTCAAGTAAAAATTAAACAATAAACAATAACAGTTAAATATTTATTCTCTTTTCATTCCAAGCTTCAACATTTGAAGCGCTATAATACGAGTATATAGAAGTTGTTTTTATACCTTTTTTCGTGTATACTAAAATCAATCATAAATTGATAAAACAATATTTACAGATACAAGAATTTTATTGTTGATTTAGTTAACGAATTACCGAAAAATGTTGATTACTCGAATTAACATGAAAATGCTTAGTTATAGCAGGGTTGGGATTCTATAGTATTTGCATATTTCTTATGAGGTGCTTAAAAAATAGCAGAGTAAACTAAAAATGTGTTTCATGATACGGGGAACTCAAATAAAAATTTTTATTTTGCTTTTTTTTTTTGCATATTTTGCAATTTTCTAGTTTTTAGTGCTTTTTGGGATTTTTTGAGACTTTTTTGCATTTTGCCTGTTTTTTAATCAAAATTGGGCATATTTTATGAAATAGTATTTTAGTAAACGTGTTTTTAGATTTTTATCAATCGAATATGAATAGACCGATTATGCTGATGCAACGCTGTACAATTACAGCGATAATATATTTTGATAATTTAGTTTTAGTTTTTGTTATCTGCTGATTTTGTTATCAATTTTGTATCTGAGTTCGGCGAAAAAATGTTTAAAGTGGACGACAGTGTATTATTTTGTCAACTATGTGAGTGTAAAGTTAACAGTGAAAAAAAATTTAAAGCCGCGTCCAGATTGTAACATTTTAACATAAAACAAATAACAAATAACAATAACATTTCTTTGTAACCAGTTCTACAACATTAATATTAAATTTAATAACTTGAGTTATTAACATCTCTGAACAAATAAAAATAATAAAATTAAAATATGTTAATAATGTTAAAAAAAATCAATAATTCAGTAGTCTGCGTAATGATGTCTAGTGCGGATGTAGTTGTTGCTGCAGCAGCATGTGTAATTTTGAGCGCTCGTTCCAAGAAAAAGAAGCAAAAAAGGTTTTGGATACATCCTTCACTAGCTAATAGACACAAGTATAGTGGAAGTGATCTCATTCGTGATTTAAGGCAAGATGACACTGATCCTTTAACTGGAGAACTTAGATATAATGGACATTTTAAAAATTTTACACGGATGTCTAGTTCAGATTTCGAGTTCCTCATAAATCTCATTGGCCATAGAATTGCTAGAAAAGACACTAATTTCAGAGAAGCTATACCTGTTACTGTGCGACTTGCAGTAACACTTCGTTTTTTAGCAACGGGTACAGTATACATGTACAGCATACAGTAGCCTAATGTATTTATTTAAAATTTCTAAACATAGTATATCCGTAATAGTACCTGAAGTTTGTGAAGTAATAATAGATGGTTTAATAGAATATGTAAAGGTAAGTTAAAATAAATTTAATTATTACAGTCTTTTGATAAGAGTGACTCAAGAGTGTCAAAATGTGTGTATTATGTTTAATTTTTAATTTAAATGTGTAATATTTTATTCTATGATTGAATTAGTTTAATTAAAAAAATTACAAGGCTGATAAGTAAATTAAATATAATATAATATATTTCATGTTTTTATAATATATATATATATATTTTATATCTTATTTTTATCAATAAAATTTTCTACAAGCGAATTATGTTCAACTATAAGACACTCCTGAGTATTTTGATTAACCACAAAAATGAAAATTAAATAGTTAATACATTAAATCATTTAACACTTATATATTTGTTTTTTTAGACACCTGGATCTGAAAAAGAATGGAAATTAATAGCTGATGGTTTTTTTAATTTATAGCAATACCCTAATTGGCAATGGACAGTAAACATATAACCCTCTAGGTCCCTAATCGAAGTGGTAGTGAGTTCTTCAACTACAAGGGATTTTTCAGTATTGTACTTTTTGCCATCGTTGATGCAAATTATTGTTTTTTCTATATTAATATCGGATGTCAAGGACGCATTTCCGACGGAGAAGTTTTTTCAAACATACAATTTAAAAAAATGCTTGAGGAATGTTCTATAAATTTGCCTTCTGAACACCCTTTACCATCAAGAACAAAATGTGTGCCGTACGTAATAGTAGCAGATGATGCATTTCCTCTACAGCCAAATATATTGAAACCTTACCCGGGGTTGCAACTGAAAGGATCAAGACAAAGAATATTTAATTATCGATTGAGTAGGTCCAGAAGTTAGGTATATAGCTAATGTGATTGTTGGTAGTTTTGAAGCCGATCGTCAAGGTGTTGTATTTTTACTTCATACTGAAGAACTAGGAAAAGCAAATTTTTTTACTATCAGTTAGTTCTTCAACAAGTCAATGGGTATATTGTAGCCGAGCGGAGTACAACATAAACATGTTCTTTTATTTGTATCAGACGCCGCACCATATTTATGGTAAAAGCAGGGACGGCTCTCAAAGTTTTCTATTCTAAAATGCTACACGTGACGTGTGCAGTCCATGGCTTGCACAGAGTAGCAGAACAGGTTAGACATCATTTCAGTACAGTGGATAAGTTAATATCAAGTGTTAAACAAGTATTTAAAAAAGCTCCAAGTTGGTTACAATTATTTAAAAATGAACTTCCTAGAGTAAACTTGCCGCCAGAACCAGTTATTACACGTTGGGGAGCCTGGATTAATGCAGCTGCCTATTATTGTGAGAATATACAAGCAGTTCGGCATATTAATGGATTACTCGACCAAAAAGATGCAGTTAGTATTGAAAAAGCAAAAAAATGTTTAGACAAATCTAATCTTGATAATAACTTGGCATACATAAAATCAATTTTTTCTATTTTATCTGTAGACATTGATAAATTGCAAGCAAAAAGTCTGTGCTTAGCCACATCATTAAATGTTATTAAAAATATTGAAAGAACATTTTAAACACTAAATGATGAACATGGTAAACCTATAAATCTCAAATTAAAAAACGTTTTAGAAAAAAATAGTGGTTTATCTAAATTAAAACATATTTCAAGTATCTTGGATGACGTAGAAAATACAAATATTGGTGAATTACTTGATGAACTTACATGTAGCAAAATTGTATATTTCAAATACGCACCAATTGTATCAGTGGACGTCAAACGCTCATTTTCGATGTACAAAACTTTATTAGCAGACAACCGCCGTAAGTTCAAATTCGAAAATCTGGCCAAGCATTTAATAATTCAATGTAACACTCAAGGTAAACATTTTAAATCGCTTACTTTTTATTTTATATTTTTGAAGATAATTAATTGGGTAATTTTTTTTATAGCCCTTCGGGATTCTGATCAGAGTGACTAAATTATCTCCAATTTTCAAAACTTATGCAACTACTTAAATTAATTTTTAAGTTATTAAAAAAAAAAAAATTATTAAATAATAAATTTCCTTTTTTTTTTGTTTCATATTTTGTTGTTTTTATTGCATATTTTTAGAGCTTATTTAGCGATTTTTTAAGGTAATATTATAGCGCATATTTATGCAATTTTAAGTGCTATAAAATCCCAACCCTGGTTATTAGTATCATAGATGGCTAACCGATATCAAATTCTATTCATTTTTAATTCCTGGTTTGCGCTCGTTTTTATTTATTCAATTTTTCATAGCCCTTAATTTGCGTAAACTACTCATTAATTATCATTTTACCACAAATTAAATGAAACCAGATAGTGCACTTTTAAAAATCTAAAAAAGGTGAACAAATTGTTGTACTTTTCGAATCAGTGAAAAAAAAAAAATAAGGAAGATAGAAAAATCAAATTCGTAATTTATCAGTGAATTAGTCATATATTATGCTGTATGTCATCAAGCATTTCCCATGATAACATTTTGGTCTAGTAATGTCATGGTAACAAATGAGTGTGTACAATATTATCGTAAATTGTATTCACGATATTTGTGTTATTTCTTTTTGGCACTACTGCAACGCGCAGTAACCAATCAGTTACTGTTATTTGGAAATATATTTTTCTATTCCACCATCTAGTTTCATTTTATCTGTGGTTTTACGGTTGGCAATACTTTTGCTGTTTCGTACAAATCTGGAATAAGAGACGAAACCGGTTATTATATGCATACATATACACGCCTGCATATAAGCATAGTGTTCATTGTTAGAGTACCCAATGAAAATACTGTTCTACGATTGGCTCTAATCCCAATGGGATTAAATAACCTTCGCTATCAATTATCTGTTACCAGTTATCAAATTTGATAAATCACGGAAATTATATTTCCAAAAAAAAAATTATTTATTTACTAATTATTTAATAAAATGTTTAATAATTAATATTTAATAAAAATATTAAATAATAAATTCTGTAATGTATTATAAGACCCTTAAGGTCTTAAATTATAAATATGGTTAAACAGATATGAAATATAAATTCCAAAAAAAAGTTAAAAGTTTAAAAGTATTAAAACGTCTTTAAAATATTCAAAATTCAGAAATTTGATAACTGATCATTTTCATGATTTATGAAATTCAGATAGTTGATAGCGAAGTCGTTATCTCACTGGGATTACAGCCAATAGTAGAACAGTATTTTCATTGGATTCTCTAACAATGTACACTATGCTTATATGCGTCCGGGGACAGCCCCACGCCAAGGAATCATGACCTAGAAAGTAGAAAACCCAGCACATATACCGAGGGACGCGAAGACAAGAGGCAATTGTATTCATTCACAGGCCCAGGAACACTCGCTCATCACTCACCGGAGATTCGTCGGGCCTAGTCCAAATGTGAACAGCCAGACCATTATGACTAGAGATTAATGACTAAAATTTCATAAAAATATGCATAATAAAATGTCAAAATATGCAATTATATGCATAAAATGTATTAAAAATACCTATATTTTCAACAAATATATGCAAAAAAGTAGTTAATATTAATTCATAAAACGTATGTACTCATTTGAATGAGTATTTAAAATTACTTTATTACAAAAAACACAGCTAATAAATATGAAGAAAAAATATTAATTAGTTTTCGATCTATAAAAGTTAAATTTTACATAGGTTAAGCACTTTAAGTATCAGGATTACACTGTAGAACAATAATTTTGCTGATATTTTCAAACTTAAAGGACTTTCGACGATTCGACAAAAATTTTTTGTAGACTGAAAATAACAATTAACGGTAGTGATTGATAATTTATAATAATATGGACAATTTTTAACATTATACTTATAATTTATAAAATATATGCTACTTAATCTAGAAACAACCGATATATGCATATATATGCTCAAAAATGTCAAATATGCAAAATGAGTTTGCATATTTGCAATCGAGATTTCATGAATCAAATTTATATCATATTGGGATATAATTCTGGTTGCGCGAAAAAAAATATGTCGTCATAAACATTCAAGCTCTAGTTATGACTTACTAGTTTATTGCTGTAAGCCCTCTTTCGCATGTAGGAGTGTACATTAGAATCGCCCGTCTAAGCATTACACACTTTTTATGTAAAACTATTGTATTTTGAGTCTAATAAATTTGTCTAACGTTTTTACTATCAAAATCGTAAATGCATTCTGCAAGCTCAACATCTGGTTCGCAAAAAAATAATACCGAGTGGTCGCCATCAGACGATATTCTCTCTTTCAGCTCTAAATTTCTAAGACCTACCCAGTCTGGCTTAAGACGAATAACTTATTTATACGTGTAGATTCCGACTTCAATCGGACGCCACAAGTTTATGGTGCAGGAAACCTTTAAACAACTCATCCGTATCAGAGGACACTGTGTGTCAACCATTGATTGATAACCATATATTGTAGTAAACATTGTCCAGTTACATTTTTGAAAACGAAAATCGTTAGACAAATTTTACCGTTCAAATTTCTTACTGTCGTGTTCCTTATACACGAAAATATTATTTATTATAAATATTATTTTTGTTATCACCTTAGTTCGTTCTAAAAATATATATGGTGAATTGTACATATCAACAAAACTTTCATGTAATTTCAATGTAAATTTTAACTCCAACATTATTTATCATTAGGCCATGATGTAGTTAGTCCAAACCGCCGTCCCATCTACAATATTTGTATAAACAATCGCATGCGTCACGCATATGAAAATATATTTGACCAGTTGCATCGTTCAGTAAAGAATTCCAAGCATTGAAATCGTCTAAATTAATTTACGCACCAAGCCAATAATTAATCAATACTATAATAGCGTTATAACAAATAGTATATATGTATTTATGTAATATATGTAATATAATTATGTATTATTTGTAATTAAAATGCGGCCCCCACTAGAATGAAAAAAAAACAACTTGTCCAGAGGTTGTTGACTTTCAACGAGTATACGAGTATGGTTATAATCAATGGCGTATATGGGGGGACCTGGTGGGTTACAACCCCCCCCCCCCCGAATTGTTTCAAAAAAACTTAAAAATGATTTTAAACATTTGTTATATTTCAGTGGTGCTTAATGCTTATTTATTGTCCAACGGTAAATACGAGTATAACCATGTTCACATGGTCTGTAATATTATTTTTATTTTTTTGATATTCTTTTTTTTATTTTGAATACCCAGAGAAAAAATGAAACTTTGTCAAATCGTTTTGGGACATTCTGTAAATGAAATGTAGATAAGTAGGTACCTATCGTGTCTTGTTAGTAATTTTTAGATAGCAGTGGTTATTTAACTCTGTCCATAGTAGCCCCTCCCGAGAAATATTTTCTGTATACGCCACTGGTTATAATAGAATATATTGTGAACTATCTAATAAAGGTTTTATCAAAATCTTTTTTTTTTTTTTTTTTTTTATGAGATCTCAATAATCATATTTATTCGGAGAAATAATAGATCAGAGGACTGAAAATATAATTAAATCGGTTCAAAATAACATATGGATAGAACCGTTTTGAAGTGAATGAACGCTGTGCATGGGGTGTTCGTTCAATAGCACTAAAATATTTATTATACTAAATTCGATGAAATTTTATGAGAAAAACGACGATAAAAATAATTGAGTGACTCAAAGGAATTGTATTTAAGTATAATAATGCTATATTGGTGTATTTATAAAGACCGTAAGATAATTCGTTAATAAAATACGAGGGTAGACATTCTCTATGAATTAAAATCGTTACAAAGAAATAACACTATAATATGATATCGAGTATTTTCAATAAAAATTTTTATGGATCTTTATATATGTAGCTCATGTATGCGCTATTAATTATCAAGCCCGGATTAAGATATTTTGGGACCCGGGAGCCAATGTTTTAAACGAGGCCCATGAACGAAAAAAAAAATTAAGTATTATATACTTATTATAATAGACATTTATTTATAATATATATTGGTACACGGCAATAAATATTGAATTACATCACTTGATATATAAATTATTAAGTTGGAAAAATACTTTTTTAAAAATTGATAGAAAAAAAATTAATTTATAGACATAACAAAACACTGAAACTAACCTAAAATATAACAAATCTAAAACATAACCTAAACACTGAAAATTTCTATGTATGGAAGTTAATGTAGTAAGTTAAGACATCATCAATAATAATTCTTTAAACGAAAATATAATTTAAAAGTCTGTGTCTTAAGCTAAACATAATTTTTTATTTTTTACTTGAAATAAATTAAATTGTTATTTTCGTAATATTATTGTATTCATGTATGATACGATTCAATTAAATGATGAATTATGATTATTCAGTTAAATATACGACAATAAAAGTATTTACAGTTCGTGTATGGACACCATAGCAACTACACATGTTATTATCGCACACCGTCTTCATTAGTTTCCGATAGAAGTAAATCATCGTGAACGTTGTACTACGGACTAGAGATGTGTAGTTCATGAGCTAGTCGACTCAATGAGTCGACTCTTAAAAATAAACTGGACGATTCAAATCAGTGTTACAAAATTTGGCAACTCAGTGATTCACTGACTCAGTTAAACTACTCACAACTGTAATACTGTAGATACACGAACTCTCGACTCCTTCTCTTGATAACGGTTTGCGAATCCATATGGAAAATTTAATACCAATTTAAAAAATAGTTCCCCTAAGATTTGGTTACCTTAAATATTTACTACCATTATCATAACATAATATTTTATAATTTTTTTATAAACAAAATATGAAACAAAATTAATAACTATGAAAACTTTTGACATTAAAAATATGAATATAAATATAAATAAAATATATGTATTATATAATGAGTATAATAATAAATTATGCTATTTATCAACATTTTATATCTTAAATTTCTTCAACACCTCACCACCACCACGAATTTTTAACCCTGCATTAGACGTTCGATATTTGTATACAACAATATTGAGTGCTCATATTGCAAACTAAATTGAAAATAATCTATTAATGAATAATTTTAAACTCCTCTATGTTATGAATTATAAAAATAATATGTACACTGTTATAGTAATAGTATAAGTTGGTGTCCGATTTTTTAATGAAATTAATTATTCTTTCTGATATCATACAATATGGTCCTAAATTGTTAAATTTCCTTTCGCATTTCTCAACAGTAAATATGTGAGTTTTTAATCGATTCTGGCTGAACCAGAAAAAAATTTAATTAGGCTCACGTAACCTTTCGACCCCAAGTTAGAGTTTTTCCCGCTATATACCCGCAGAGTACAAACATCTACAGTTTTAGTAATGTGGAGTAATGCAATGTGAAGGCATATTCATTAATATTCGTCAAATAAATGTAAAAACACAGTATCATTTTTATGAATTTTTCAAAATTTCCAATTAATATTATTTTCTGGCCAATCAGTTGATTTTTTAAATGAATATGGTGTAACTATGATATGTAAAATGGTTATCATGATAAAATATATCTATGGTACAAACAACGATTTCTGAATTATTCATTAAGAACGCCTACATTTTGTATTCATTAGCTCATCAGTATTTTACTTTATTAGTTGATTAATTGTTATTTATCGAATAACCAACCGAAAATGTCGAAACCCAAGAACACGGAAAACATCAAATTCTCGATTCCAAGACCAATCACACCCGTGATCAAACCTCCTATGTATCGCTCGATTTTTTCTAACTCAGTGAAAACGACGTATAAGACAAACAGAGACTGTCACCGGACAATGGGCTATGCCGAGGTTCCGCTCAAATCACCAACACAATTTTTGAAGAAGAACACCAGAAAAGTGACGAGGCCATTTGTCGGTAAGATACACATAAACGAGCGATCTGTTGCGCTTGATTACAATCTTTTGACGAACGCTTTTCAGAAAAAACTACTTATTTGTGCCCTGTGAAATCGGCACCCCAACTTCACGGTACCGGTGCGACTAAAAAGCCGTGGAAGAGATCACGGGATGAAGTGCCAAAAAACTTTATTCAGATGAATATTATCGACGTGATGAGAAAGGTGCCGCCATTGCCGAAGCACCGGGTCCAAGATACGAGAAACGGTCACGTAATCGTTTTGAACGAAGCCGGTTTGGAACCCAAATATGTACTCAATAAAGTACGTAAAAATAATTCTGGATTCAAAAGTCAAATACTTCATCGATTTCATTGAATTTTTATTAATCTATGTGTACAGGCGCATACACAAAAAAATATTCTGGGGGAGGGGGGTTGAACCCCTGAAATACTCTCATTGAATGCACCTGTACGTGTGCGATCCGTCTAACACTCCCTCCTTTCGCGTATAATACAATACTCAATACTGTTTAACATGCGAAAATGAATTATATTATATTTTATTGAATTTCTTGCAATTGGTACGCATCATGTCAAATGAAAATTTAATATAAATATAAATTCAAAGATATTTTTCAATAAGAAAATAAATGTCTTATAATTTATTAAAAACAAAAAATTCCACTTTTATTCCACTTTGGACAGACATTGCAGTTTCATGAGTTGCAACTGATTTACACGACTACGAAATGTTTTCATGTACTCATCGCTCTCCTGAACCGTTCTAAAAGGTGATGCCACCTGAGTCATTTCGACGGTTGAGTGAATTGCTAGTGTGACCAAATGAATTATAATCATACTCGAGCTTCAAAGTAAAGTGTCGCTAATGGATTTTCCGCCAAACGAATTAATTTCGTGTTAACATACTATGTTTTCCCGATTCGTGTATAATTGTTTAGATGCCTTTGTACATTTTTTAAATAAATAATGTACTTTTCAGAGAGGGAAAAAAATAAAAAACACTTTAAAGTGATAAAGTGACAAAATATTATTTACTTACCGTCAGCGCATTTTGTTTTATTTATTTTTTTAACGTTGATTTCGTGTTTTGCGACAGAATTACGGTAAAATGCCCAAATACATCATTAAAATGCATAATGATATGAAAACGGCGAAACGATTAGAAATCGAGAAAATCAACGCAAGCAAACCATTGTCGCCGTTGCGTCTCGTGACACCTCAAGAACGATTAGAATTGATAAAAGTAAGAGTAACGATCTTCCTTTTTGTACCATTTTTTTTCAATAAAATCTGAATGTCTTATTTAGGCACAAGAAATAAAAATGGATAAATTGAACACGGAATTTCTGTTGTTACCGATAATTACTGACACAATATCCAAGGTCAGAAGAAAAACCCATTTAGAGAGAACCATTAAAGACATGGAAGATAAAATCGACCTTTTAAATCGAAAAAAGGTCTTTTACGTAAGGCAAGATGCATAGAATATTTTGCAATTTTTAGATCTTAACTGACTTTATCAGTACTCTTTTTGACTTCGGACGATTCGAAGAATATGTTTTACCGTGGAAAATAATAAAATAAATAAAATATAAAATATGAATATAAATATGATATAAAATTTATTTTTATTTTCTGGATGTTCTCTTTGATTAAATGCTCCGATCATCAACATTGTTTTCAGTTTAACAGGAAATTTTGTATAGTTAGAATGTAGTAGCTAGCGGGAGATCATTATTGAAATTTGTATCCTCAAACTTATCCTAGTGAAATTTTAATACTTTCGATTTAAAAAAAAATATGATATAAAAGAAATTTATAATTTAAACTAAACAATTTTAAGGTACACTATTCTAAAAATAAAATTCAATGATTCCTTCTGTATTTGATTGAAAATAGATACTAGTCATAGGCATTTTTTAACTTAAAACACGATAGCCCTTCAACGGAAAATGCGTCAAATTAAAAAAATGCCTCTGACTAGTATCTATTTTCAATCAAATACAGAAGAAATCATTGAAGTTTTTTATTAATATAGTGTACCTTAATATTTTAGTTCAATTTATATATTTTTTTTAATTCGATAGTATTAAAATTTCATAAGGGTGAGTTTAAAACCACATCATATCAAACCAGCCCATTATTTTTGTTCAATAACAGGAAAACCATGGTCGAAAAAATTCGGAAAATGGTTGTACAAATTTCATACTAAATATTGATGAAAATTTTCAAAAATTCTATATAGGTGCGGTCAGAGTATTGTATTGGGCATGGCCGTTTTAGACCAAAAACGTACCCCCTTCCCTTTTCGGCTGATTCACTTTTCGACCACATTTAAAATAGGTCGATTCCCTTTTCTACAAAACAAACATTTATGTATCAATTTAAAGTAATAAAATAATTATGCACAGTTTTTGTCAATAATTATTAAAATATTAATATAAAAGAGGACGATAATTTTTATCTCTTATCGTAATCTAGATAATGTACCATTGTCTAGAAAGATAAGAAAACTTGGATAGGATTTACGTGTTTATTATAAAATGTATTTGTATTTTTTATGTAGGTATGATATAATTAGTATAGAAAAAGTTTTTACAGAATTAATTGTTTTATTTATTTTAAAATTGTAAAAAATGAACTCAGAAGCACCCATGATATATTTTGAAATTGTAAAAAATGAACGCAAAAGCCCCTTTTTATTACTACTTACACAAAATTATAGGTTCCATAACCTGTTCTTTTCGGTCTGATCTCAGTCCCTGTTTCAAATACCTAACCTATCCATAATATGTACATATTAAATTATTTTTCAATGCATGCAATTAGCCAATTAATTTAATTATCTAAATAAAACATGTTCATAATTACATGAGCCAAGGGATACCCAGCTCCTTGATAGGTTTCTAAGGCTAAGCCATTGCATCAGGAAAACGTTGTTCACCACGCCACTGGAACTATAGATCGACGGCAATAGACTTTCTGCGGATCAAAAACATTCTACACCATTTCTGTTCATTCGAAGATCTTCGGCACTTCAACCGTCGAGAAAAATGCGTGACAAATGTACCCCCGGAATCTTTAATGTATCCGTACGCAAATGTACAAATGTTGTTACAAATTCCTCGCAAGGTTAGCGATACACATCGACGCATTATACGTGTACACGCCGTGTCGTACGCGCATAAAGATATTACAACACAGGAAACGTCACATCACATTACAATATTGTACGTTCATAATATTATACGAAGCTGTGACAATTCCCAGTTGGCGTCGTCAGCGGTTCATCCCGGTGCGTTCTCGGCGGTGTTTTCTACGTGCGGGTACGACGAACACGTGTGGACGTGTACCTATACAGCACCTATTTACAGTATTTATGTATGTATATACACCGAGTGCAGGATAAACTTCGATTATTCATTGTCAGCGCACACGCACGCAGGAGCATACACGTCGATCGTCATCGCCACCACATGAAACGTCCGGCAAGCATTTTTCGGACATACAACAATCGTATATGACATAATAATAATTCACGTCTGGAGACCGCAACGGCGACGATGATGACGACGACGACGACGACGAGACCACACATCTCATATTATTATCATTTTATTTATACATAATATATATTATACGCACCGGGACGTGTCGTCGTCACCGCAGGGTCGCCTCTATATATGTATACGTCACTATCCGTATCCTTTTGCCCTTTGTCGGCGCGTTTCATTGTCGCGGGAGGTGCACTATAATATATATTTAGAACAGACACGATTATAACACTGCAGGCCTGCGTCACGCGGTCGCACAGTGGTCCGAAAATGAAAATAGTTGACCAAAAGTGATTTTTTTGAATTTCAAAAAATTAAAATATTTCTTTTGTATTCTATATTTTCTACAAAGCTTAAGGTATACAACTGTACGACAATAATGGCATAATGTAATTATATTCATGGAAAAATAAAACATTTAAAATAGATAAAATGTATTATTTTAACAAATAGGTACTGCGATTTGTGGTTTGTAATAATTTATTAATTAAATTGTCCCCCTCCCCCCCAAAATAAAATAAAAGTCAACCAAAATGTTTTCGTTTGATATATATAATGTATGAATCACTGATATTATTTAATGGCCTAATTATCATATAACGATTATTATCCACCCGTAATAGTAGTGGAAATGTATACATGTTTCTAAATATTACAAAGATAAATTCATACGTTTTTAAAGTCTATAAAATTAATAATATTTTTCACCGAGCTTCAGAGATATATTGGTATCATCTAGTTAACCATTATCAATTAAACAAAAATGTGTAATATTTAGCTGCGCATTTTTGCGCAACTCATAGTAAGCAGCTGAATTTTGGTGAGTCAATCATTTTATTTCTTAAAAAAAAAAATTTAAAAATATGGCTTTAATTCCTAAAATTATACGAATTAAAGTAGTGATGAACGATCAGAATAATACAATTTACATAAATTAACTATTTTTAAGTATATTGTAATAACAAATATTTAAAAAGGAATGATATTATGTTATTATATGATTATCGTTAAAAATATTTTATTCCCCATAAAACAGAATTATATTGTGTGATTCTTTATTGCTTCATAATTAAAAAAGAATCAATTAAAAATGAAAATATAGTTTAATTAATTTATAGTATATTATTTTTAACCATTGTTAACTTTTTAACTTTTAACATTGAAAAAATTAGATTTTTGGACCACTGTGGGTCGTGTCGAACCGTTTTAAATCAAAGCGCCTGTAATTTTCACGTTTTCGAAATGAACATTTCGATAAACTTGTGTGAGCTCGTATAACCGGTGCTTAATATATGGATGTAAATGGGCTACTCTTCCGAAAAGTGATTTTCTTAATTAAGTTCAAACGTCAAACAAAACGATGTTTGCTTACCTACAATCGACAGTGCCGGTTTTTGTGCTTTCTATAAACAATGTACTTGACTTTTATATTATTTTTTTCGATTCCTCAAACATTTCATACACCTATGTTTAATTCATTCATTAAAATCGTAAGATAAAAATTCTAACCGGTGAAATGCTTAACGACTTTCATATTAAATTTTTCAACAATGTTTCATTTAGCAGAGGAATACTAGCTTTCGAATTCCGTAGTGCACACATTTTTAGGACCTGGTTTAGATACATATTTTATAATATAATACATTCGTATTAAATATGTTGCGTGTACAAGCACTGCTGGTGATGGAGTACGCGAGCACTGCGGACACAGCGCGCTCGTCGCAAGCGCGTTGTCGGGTAACGCCTTCAAAATGAGTCATTCTCATCGTGGTCCAGAGCTCTGCAGAGGAAGAGAGAGACACGGATAGAGGTCAAATGGAAAGGGGTGGACGGGTGTAGAGAGGGAGAGAGAAATAGAAAACCGTACGGATAAATCGGCTGTTCGACGATCATCGGTATCTGTAATGAGAATCGTATTGTCACATGCCATTATATATATATACGCATTGTAAACGTGCTGTATACAAACATGTATCTAAGCGTACAGTATATTGTTGAACGTAATGAGAGTAACTCGTTAAGAGGGCAAGAGGGCATCGTTTCCGTTTACGGACGGAGCGCACGAAAAACCGTATCTTCCTGTCGGATCTCCGATGATGTGCCGGGCCTACACGACGAAGACGAGGACGGGGCAATGGGTCTCGCGCGCATACACGATATCATACGAGTCATTAATTCCGCAGAACAATAGGAAAACAACGGGTTGAAAAATTGTTATTATTATTATTATTATTTTCCTACGGAGTGTATCCCGAAGCGTTCGTGTGGGAGCGAGCGCACTGAACACACACGTACGACAGACCCCTGTGCGAGTGCTATATTTAGATTATGATGTTCGTACGTTACGAATGCGCGCGTACGGAACGCGATGAAATTCGCAATGGGTTTTACGGTTTTTGCCCTGGGGACACGCGTCACGTCACGTCCCCCGTCGTCGTCGCTACGCTTACCGGTGTACGCGCGCAAAAACACATCGACTGCAGCCCGGCTCATAAACTCTCTGTTGTCGTTGTTCGTATCCACGTATTTACAAATGGGGTTTTCGACTCGTTTGTGGTTTACGGTTTTTTTTTACGGTTATCGCATACGCGCGTTCCCCGTCGAAGAAAACATAATGGAAAATCTGCACCGTTTTCGAATCTCACTAGGGTCGTTTTATGAAATGTGTATACGTACGGAACGAAATACGAAAAACTAATGCGAATATCGTTCGGTGTTTTAACTTGAAAACTTGTACACGGCTATAAGCCGTCGTCATTCGCGTTATACATCGCATTTTATCCTTCGTCATTTTTTTTTTTTTTTTTTTTTAGCTACCCGTGTGTTTATATGTCTTCGAACACGGATTTTACTACCGCTTATAATGTCTGAAAGTTACACTGTCCCACTAAAAGCTAACCTTACCTATTGTACAAGCGGACCGCATTATATTTTTTTATAAATAAAAAAGAATCGTTCTCTATCCTCAATTTTTTACACGTCTGAAAATTGAACAATAAATATCGATCAACGAAATTGTTGTGAATGATCATTATATGTTTTTTTTTTTTTTTTTTTTGTATAACATTATAGCGAAGTAGAAGTTGGTGCAATATTATTAATGCTGCGATATTTTACACACCAAAGTCGGGACTGTGTATGTTACGTGCATTAATAGTTTATTCGATAGTACTCGCGGCGAGAAATTAGCCGTTGCCTAAACATTTCAAAAACAATGGCCATGCAGGTTCGGTTTTAGAGTAATATTCTCGAGTCTCCGGTGTACAGCGTCAAATTAATATCCGACTACTGCAGGTACGTCGAAATACAATGGACAATAAATAGTACGTATTCGCATACATACCCGTTTTCATCAATCGTTCCCACGTGATAATAATTTATTAAAAAAAAAAAAAAAAAACAAAACAAAACAAATTCAGTCGTGTTACACACGAAGCATATCATCATCAACAATGTGTACAGTGCAGTACACGAACGGGTCAATTAAGTTGTCATGTTCGGGAATGCAACGCATGTACCCGGTCGAATGTAATTAATTTGTAGACAACTAAAATTAATCTCCGGAGGTATATTATGAGAAGTGAATGTTTGACGTTTCTAGTGAGAGATTTCTCTTCAATAACACATTGGCGAACACGTACCATTCCCCCCCCCCCAATCCCATCCCAAACGTTTTCTTTCCACGCGTGTTCTTTGCGCGAGCGGTACACGAGTAACGTTATTATTGTAATACATTGCACCGTCGTACAGGTGTTAATTCGTTGTAAACGATGTGCCGAAAACCAAGGGTTACAAGTCAAACGTCAATTTTATGGCTCGCAGACCGTACAACGTGCATTACGAGCAAACGTCATTAGCGCGTACGCGCGGGAGTTCTTGAAAATCTGTCTCGCGACCTCATGTGTTACTTAGGCGCGCCCAGACCAAGAAACATTTCGTCACCGACGTCGGTGACAAAAATGTTTCTATGAATGTCACCGCCGACAACGTTTAAAAACAAGCGCGTCCACACCAAAGCAACATGTTTGATAAACATTTCAGTCTCGGACAAAACGTGGAACGGGAATGACGTGGCGATTGCCGTATCTGCTTGTGTAATTTTAAGTTTAGAAGCAAAAAAGGCTTCCAAATGGAGATATTGGGTTCGTTCTAGTCTCTTAGCAAAGCAAAAAAATATAGTGGTTATGATTTAATGACTGGTCTTAAACGTGATGACATTGGTCTACCCGGAGAATTGAGGTTTGAGTAATGAGTATAAAAATAAAATAAAATAAAAATACGCACAACGTGTAGGCGGACGGGGCTAAGCTGAACGAAAACCAAATAAATGAATAAAACGTGATGCATTTACTAAATGTTTATCGACAGAATTTGACCGATCTGGACGTGTCCATTCGTTGTCAGCGACAATGTTTATAGACTTAGTCGAATTTTTCCCGCGTCGGATGGAAAACAAAAATTTGTCGATAACAATGTCACCGACACAATTTTCGGTGACAAATTTTAGAAACAGTTCTAATTTTTGTCGTCAACATTGTCGATAACACATGCTTGCGACAAATGTTTCTTGGTCTGGATACGGATCCAGAACACTAACACTGCGGTTTTATTAATGGCCACGTGTATCGTTTACACACGACGACCAACGTATTTCGTTCGAACGCTCAACGAAAAAAATAAATAATAACCCACGTCAGATTTTTACGCGTACGGGCGCGTAGTATTGCTGTTGCGAAGCGTGCGCGTGAGGGCACCGTGGGCCTTTTGTACGCGTCCGATTCCGATGAACGATCGGCGATTTAATGGATTTCGGCACTTCGGGACGGTTATACGAACGCAGACAGCGCTCCGTTGTGCGCTTACGGGTATATACAGGGTCGCATTTAAGGGTGGCACTGGCTACAACTGCCCCGGGAGCCAGTTTTTTAGGGGCGTTAAAATTTTGCGGTCGGAAATTTGCTCACTTGTGAATTATTGAACTTTTAAAATTATTATTTTTTTTTTTTTGTTTTTAATAACAGTATCATAAATTAATGCAGGGGCGTATTTTAGGGGGGGAGCGATCACCCCCCCCCCCCCTGAATACATATTTAAGAAATCGATTATACGAGTATCTGAGATACACATTACAATTTTTTTTAATGTGAATAATTTTATAATGAAATCAAATTATGCGTGTCAGTGAATACTGAATTGTGCTTATTGTAGGGCCCATACTTAATGAAAAATCAAATAAAACACAAGCGTAACTTTCATAACACAGACAGGTATTAAAAAAAGAACTACGCAATGAGACTTGAGAGAACAGTGGTAAGGAGGAATATAAGTGGGTTAATAATCGATTTAAATTAATCAATAAATTTGAGAAGAGAAATTTCATTGTTGTTAGTTGGAGTATTTTTTAAATTAGGAATTTGATGACCTTCAGTTACATTGGCGTACGAACGTGGTGTAGTCGAATTTCCGTTCGTTGACTGTTGTTGGTGGTAGTGTTCTGGGTTTCTTGAGAAGTTGGATGGTGGTAGTTGTATTTCGTTTACTTTTTTTACAGCTAAGTTGCTTGTATATTGTGTTGCCTTTATAATTGGCTAAGTGTGCCACTTGACATAGGGCGCATTTTGCTGGAAGGTCTTTTGATTTTAGACAACTGGAGGAGTGGTGATCTTCCTCACACTTGACATATAGGTAGGTGCGCGCAGTAAGTCTGAGTATGGCCATAGCTCTGGCAATTTTGACATTGTGGTATTTGTCTTTTTTTGAAGAGCTCTTCGATTTTAACTTTGGTATGTAACAAAGAAGTAATAGCGAAAATATCATTATCACTTCCTTTTGAATCGATGTCAACAAAAAACAAGGGCAGTGGAGAATTTTTGTTAGATAATATTTAGCATTGGTAACATTTCTTACTGAGTGACCGATTTTTTCTATTGCATAGACAATATCAGTTTCTGGTGTGGTTAGGTGTATGTTTCTGATAACAACTCTTAAGGATTTATCAGATTGTAATTGGTAAGTATGATACTGAGCATTGATATTTTTTAAATAATGGATTAATTTTCTATAGCTGTCTGGGGTGTCTGTTTGGATTTTGAGGTATGTCAAATTTAATTTGCACGAAAAGCTACCGGGTCCAATGATGTCGTCATTTCTTAATCTTATGAAGTCAAGAACGCCTTTAATAAAGATGGATGGAGGAAGAATGATTTTTGGTGTATAATTAGTGGTGTTCGATTACTCCTGATTAAAAGTTTCTGTTGAATCGGTAATATTGTCATTATCATTATTATCGTCGATAGTAGATTGTTTGGTAGAAAGAATAGAAAAGCGGTTTGGCGTGGCAAATAACTTTATTTCTTTATGTTTACGGTAGAAGGTGATTGCGGTAGGGAAGAAGTGGTCGAAAAGGTACATTTATTTTCGTTTGTTGAATTCGTTTTGTTATCTTTAACAATTTGATTATTTTTGATTTTAATTGTTGGTACAGTGCGATTAAGTGTTGTTTGATTAGATGACATAATGACAGTGTTATCTGCGGTCCAAAGGTCACCGCACACGGTGGTGCCTGGTTTCTGTGTTTATTAGATTTCGCGACACTGTGTGTTTAGCTAATGTTAATTATAATTATATTAAAATAAAATAATATTACTGAATTTTGCTGATTTATTGTTTGGAGTGTTGGATTGTTGAAAGAAAAAGAAGACAGAATTGACAGAATAAATGAGGTTGTACTCTTCAATCGGCGTTGAATATAAGTATTTTCGCATGGAACCGAAGTACAAATTGAGCATAACCCGGGAGCGAGTATATTGCGTTCGCACTATTGGACTGTCTGCATGGAACTATGAACTCTTAATTATTTAAATTAATTAAATCAACATCCAAAATATCAGTCATACGTGAATTTTTTAATTTTTTTTTATAAGTTAACCTGCATACAAAACTTTTAAGAACTAGTGTCGTGAAGAACTTTTAACAAGTTCCGTGGTGAAAGAGTTTTTATGATACCCAGGTGTTGACGCTCCATGTGTTAAGATTTTGGATGAATAACTAATAATTTTGGACACATACTAAATTTTCTAGTTTAAAACATATCACCAACACGAAATACGAGTGCAGCTGAATACACGATAGTCGATAAATATATAACGGTGATACACGACTGCGGACAGTTCTTATCGGGGCGACCTTTTTAATTGAAATTATAGTTTATCAACGGACCCCCGAATATTACACTGTTACGGACACATGTTGCCAATTTTATAAATAAAACCGATAATGTGGGAATATGGAAATTCTGAGCGTATTAAGTTTAGTATGCAGTTACAAGTCATTTTTGTTAAATACTGCAGTTACAAGAAATTAAATTAAAAATGTTTAAAAGAACTCAAGGCGAGATTGAAACAATTATTTCATCCATAAACAAAGGTCGAGAAAAATCGGTGGCAAAAAAAGATTTAGATAGAATCTAAACTATTCAGAGCTACTTATTATCGTATAAAAATCACCAAAACGTGATACAATATTTAAAAAAAAAATAGTTGTCATTGCAGGGGGGAAAAATATAAATATTTAACTTTAAATGTTTACATTATATATTATTACATTAATAAACTGCGTCGTACAACTTGACAACGTTTCATTAAATTTCGACCGTAGTCGTGTTATTTTTTGGGTGCAAAATAATACCTTTTGTAATATAATGATCGTTTGCAGTCGTGTTTCACCCACATATAACACGAAAATAAGACCAACATTCTATATTTTTATTTAATTATAATATAAGAGAGGGAAAATCCTCTTAGTATTTGCAAATCTTAAGTTTCAGTTGGTAAAATATAAGTAGGTAGTTACTTCAATCTTTATAGTTTTTAGTTTTTCATTTTACGTTTTTGAAAACATTTCAAGGATGATGAGCTATAAAAGAAGTGGGTGAATAGATACTGAAATATATGATGTGCATCATGGCTTATTAATATTCACCATGCCACATGATAGATAAACCCGTCCTCCTTCACTCACAATGGTTTATCGAAACCATTGATAACAATACAATTTTAAAATGTATAAAATAATTTATATTAACTTATATCACACCTAAATCCTATTTGTATCTTACACGAATTTTGTAACACACCGACCGTCAGTATCCTACTCCTTTTTATTATGTCAATTAATTAATAAACGCAATTTTTTTAAAAAAAATTTGTAAAACTTATTGAAACTTGATTTTTTTTTTTAATGAACTTGTCCAGTTCGGTTAATAATAACATAAAAACTGAAGTTTTTAATCCAAGGATTGGTTAATATTTTATTTAGAAAATTCGTAAATCAAAATCGTGTTATTAATCCATATATAATATTTCTTTTTTTACAAATATCTTATAATACAACTTATCACCATAGTTTTGAATATTCGTATACATAAATATGTCCTTCAATTACTCGTACATAAACGTTAAGTAGAATAAAAAAAAAACAAAAAAAAAATGAAAAATTATTGGAAATCCCATTAGTAAATATCCTCATATATAATAACGTATGCCATAGGTATACGTGAAGAATATAACTATTGTAAAATCTCAGATAATTTTTATGAGGTAAGTAGTCTACCACTCACGCCTTCCATGGGGAACGGTATTTCTAGGACTTCTCGCAGAATTCATTTCCAGCCATTGGCTGCAGGACACACATAATGTTAAGCAACAAACATTATTAAACATATTATAATTACAGTCTCCACGTATAAAGACACCGTTATAATACATTGCAAGTTAGGTTTTAATTTGTAATAAATTAATAATCTTAGCCTAACTTACATAATCTTGCATTTCAACTGGCTCTGCAGTTAGGTTCTTTGTTTGATTTTTAATGAAAATTGTCAGGTTACATATTATGAAAGAAACCATAAGTACAATAGAATAGAGAATTACAAATTTGCTAGTTTAAACCATACTATATAATAAATAAATTTAAAATATATAAGTATAAAAGTAACTAACGTTAAAACATAAAGGCCGGTGCACGCAACGACGTATTATACGTTTCACTGGACATCTAAAACTGATAATAAAACATACATTTTATAGTGTCTACACGTTTCAATTTCTACTCAGTTTTCCATTTCAGTTTCAGCTGTATTTCTCTTCATTCTTCAGTAGTATTCGATTATTTTAGTATTTTTTTACGATATGGAAGAAGCACTGTTGTGGTTTTTTTTTACTATAAAATATACTTAATACATGTGCAACAAAATGTTCGTAAATCAGACATGTTCGCAAGAAAACAAAAAAATACCACTCGAATCAAATTATATATTATTTATTAAATAATATGATTAAATATTCTAAACTATATTAAAGTTATTATGATACAAAAAAAAAAAAAAAAAAACAGAAATTATGTTATTGAAACTCCATAGTCTAGGACAGTGTTTCTCAACCTTTATGCTAAGGCTCATAACTATAACAGAATAATGGAAAACTGAATTCAGATGAAAATATAATAAAAAAATAAATATTTTAATAATTGTAAATTTCTACTATTCGCGGATAACATGAAAATATACATGCCTATCCGCTCTACCAACGATACAATTTCCTTACAACATGAGCTAGATCAATTTTCATTGTGGTGCTCATTAAATAGTATGTCTCTTAATACCTCTAAATGTGTTCACATTTCATTCAACCGCTTAAATTCCCATATTAATATAATTTACTATATTAATGGCATCTCCCTTCATACTATTAATCTAATTCAAAATCTAGGAATCACCTTATCAGCTGATTTATCTTTTAATTCGCATATAAATAAAATAAATGGGAAAAAAATTTAGGATTCATCAAACGTACATGCTATGGTTTTAATGACTCTTTATGTTTAAAAACATTATATTGTTCACTAGTAAGATCATTACTCGAATTCGGTATATCATTATGGAATCTTTATCAAACACATTTAATTGATAAACTAAAAAAGGTCCAAAGAAACTTTCTCCATTTTTATGCTTATAAACCAAGTTATTTAACCATAATACGGATGCCATTGCAAACTATATTAATTCAAAGTCAATGAAAACTAGACGGTGAGTTTTTGACGCCACTTTTATGTACAAACGGTTGATTGACTGTCCCGAATTATTACATAAATATTGATCTTAAAATGCCATCCTTCAGTTCTAGACATAATCCTCATTTTGCTATATTTCAATCAAAATATAATTATTTCACTTATAGTCCGATATGTGTCGCCTACCATCGCTGTGCAATCAAATAAAAAATGTCGATTTTTTTTTTCGATTCTTGCACCACGTTAAAAACTTGTATTTATAATTTAAATACAATTTATGTATATTTTCGTTTATTAATTAATAAATATTTTCTTATAAATATTACTGTACTCCTACCCCTTGAGATGTTTATTATTTATTGATTTTTATAACAATAAATAAATAATTATTATTATTATTATTATTATTATTATTATTATTATTATTATTAT
>NW_020272907.1:117030-125280 GCF_003268045.1 Sipha flava
ATTATTATTATTATTATTATTATTATTATTATTATTATTATTATTATATTATGATAACCAAGATATTTTACTCGTCATTAGTTTACGAACAGCGACCCGTTAAATTATTATTATTATCGTATGGTGTTTAGCAAGCAAATATTGCAACTCGATAAAAATGTTTAAAAAATTATTAAGAAATAAACTTAATAAAATTAAAAATAAAATAAAATAGAATAATAATGTTATAATATAATATAGTTAATCAAACTTTTGGTCAATCTTTCGGTATATTCTGTGTGATGAGAGGATCCTTTACAGGAGAACATCAAGTGATCCCAACCAGGCCAGGGCCGCATCCGTAACGTCGTGGATATCGTTAATTGTTCCATTGAAAGGAAATATGAAACCCGACAAAAATATTTTGCGATCCAATGTTAGGTCGTGGTTTGGGAAACGCTTGTCTATGAGAGAATCGATCCCAAAAAGGACGAAAAGCCGTGCAGTGCATCGAGCCCGTGACGGCTTGTCGTTCGAATTCGCGTATTCCGCACCCCGGACCCGTCAGTCCCTCGACCCGATCTTGGATCTCGTTCCGATCCGATAATGTTCACCGTTCGACGAAACGCGCGCCCGATAGACCGCGGCCTTAAGATTTAATTATAGATTTATTTCTTTTCCGCCCCGCGAACCACTCGACCGAATACCGCAATTCGTTCGGACCGCTCCCATCCCGCCCCCGCCCCCTCCGACGTGGACTGTTGTGCGAACTCGCGCGCGGTGTGAACGTTACCGGCGCGTGCACGAAAACATTAGGAGGAGCGTTGGCCACCAATGCGCGATGGCCACGTGGGGGGGGAGGACCACCTTCCGGTGTCCCGCGGCCGCGGGTACGGCGGGCCGGTCGGCCGTGGGAAAGCTCGCGCCGGCCGGAAAGTTCAATGCCGGTCACGAGCTCGGGCTCCCGCTCCCCGAAGCTACTCACGACTCGGTAAGCCGCTGCAACCTCTGCCGGCGCGTTCACATCGCAAACATAATCCGTTGTTATTAAAATTATTACTATTTAATTATTATTATTATTATTATTATTATTATGCCCGAGCACGTCGTCGTCGCAGCGATCACAGAAAAACTATCGTGCACAACGATGGACGAGCGCAAGTGCGTGTGTCTGCAGGCAGGTAATTTAGGAAGGGGGAGGGTAGGAGCGGTCGTACCCCTCCCCAATAAAAAAAAAACAAACGTCGTATCGTATACGGTACGCGTAACGTGACCGTGGTAGTTTTTCCTCAAAGCGGGACGCTTAAACATTTCGATCAGAGGTAACACAGTTGAAATAGTTGGTGTTTTAGATTTTGTTGGCAATACGTCTTGAAATTTTAAAAATATGTAAAATAATTAAATAAAAAAAAAAAAAAATGTAAAATTAAAAACAATTGCCACCATATTCTCGTATATTTATCAATGCTCAGAAAATAATTTCCAATGGCTAAAACATTTTTAAAACTTTTTCCGGTGTAGTAATGCATAATTCTTTCAGCTGTGATGAATACATAGATACTGTTTTTTGGTGGAATGAAATTTTACAGGTCGCCTTTTTTTAGAGCGGGGCATATCTAGGTTATTTGGAGACAGAATGACGCAAAGCTCAAAAGTGAGACTGTCCCGCCCAAAACGGGACGTATGGTCACGTCAGATGTGAACAACTCTATTGCACATTGTTCAAGCCCAAATCATTTTGAAAAAAGTTTAATCTCCCCTAATCAAAAAACAAATAAATAAGCACTTATTTACTTGTCTATTGTATGTGTACAAATCACTACGTGAGATAATTAATTTCACGGTCGTTATAGGTACATATGATTAGGAGGTATTTACGTATCAGTAACATTTTTATTCCGATGAAGATCGAGTAACTCGGATATTTATAACTGAAAAAATAAATGTTAATTTCCCATGCCGTATTGAATATAATGAAAATAATACTAATTTTCTTGAACATACTAATACCTTGAAAAAATGTATATTGTACGTTGCATTTACTAAACATCTACCTCACCACTTATGAGACCCACGAGCCGCCACTGTTATCTACGTATATATTGTCAAATGACAATGCAAAAAGTGCATGGTCGAAAATTATCAAAAAATCAACAGTTTATCATAGCAAACGAGAAAAAATATTAAAATAATACATTACCTTGGCGAACGTATTGAATCTATAAAACCCCAGGGAAAATTGTATGCTATTTGTTTTCTATTTTTTTTTTTTTTTTTTTATACTTCACTAGTCGGCGAATCGTTCCCCCCCCTCCTCCCGAATGTATAAAAATACAGCGTTGCACTCTAAAAGTGTTGTGCAGCATCGATCGGACACAACCGGATTGGTGTACAACAATCGTCTACAACACACACTGCATATACCTACACGAACGGTCCGTATCTATACTTAAAGGAGAGAGACACGATCGTGTATCATGTGTACAGGAGGAATGATTGCTAGGCACGTTGCACGTGAATAGGAAAACGCTAAAATAATCATTAATAATACGATATTACAACGTCGCCGGGCACAAAACGTATTCGCTCGCCGATAGAATTCCTACTGCGAGGGACCCGAGACGTGGGTCGACGTAAAAACGGTGTCAACCCGCGCAAATCAACAAAACAAATCTGTACAGTGTACACGTGAAGCCGTACACACATATTTATTAAATACGTATATATATATATATTATTGTACGCGTACACGCGCGTAAGATTTATAATGCCGTGTGCGGTGAGTGCCTCCCAATAACGGTGTACGACGTGTAATGCAATGCGAATAAATGTACGGAATAATTGAAGGGCTCTGTACAATAACCGGACAGCTCCGTTTTTACGAAATTCGTATCATCATGATTTCAAATAGAAAAAAATTATTATCAAATTTTCGGTGAAACCCAAAAGCGCAAATTCATTTTGCGCTTTTGTACCTTAGTAGTGGGATAAAAGCGCAAAAAGAAATATTGCACCCGTTACGCTATAAGTTTAATTTTAAGATTATTAATAATTAAATTAAATTATTATTTTTAATAAAATATGTAGGGAAAATTGGGACTTAAAATTGAAAACGACAAAAATGAATCAGAAATTTTAAATTGGTTAAAGCCTTTTTTTGGATTAGCTTTTTTACCTTCCACTGAAATATCTGATGCGTATTATGAACTATTTTCTATTGCTCCTGACAGTGATAAGGTATCAGCGTTTTCTGATTATATTTTAGCAAATTTTATTGAAAATGACAGCAGATATCTACCGCACCTATAGGCTGAGCCACCCCTCAAACGAGCCAAGGACTACTAATGGTTCAGAATTATATCACCGTCATTTGAAAGATCAATATTATAACCCACATCCATCTCTTTATAATTTTATCGAAATGCTTAAACAACACCAGATCGAAGTTTATTTAAAAATGCAATCAAATGGACGAAAAACCACAAAACGCAGCTATAAAGTCAACTACAATATAAATGCATTGAACATGTATGCTGAAAAAAAATTTGCAGATTAGACTTTTTGAAAACTGTTAGCTTCAAATTTAATATTAATATTTATTTAAGGTACTCATTATAATATTATACATACTACTAATATATAATTTAAATTTCAAATTTTCGAATTAATTTTACAATCACTAAAAGTTTAATAATTATAAGATTTTAATAAAATACCCTTCCTTTTTGTAAAATTGATTTGCGCATATGGATTTAAAAGGAAATTTTTTTCGCGCTTTTAGAATGCGTTTGGATCATATTTTGTGTATATGGGCTATAGCCCAAATTTTCTGTGCAAGAACGATATAAATCCGACTATCCGTTTAGAAATTATAATGGTTTTGGAGCTATCTGGTTTTATGTTTTCCGACAAAAAACCAGACAACTCCGGAGCTGTTTTGGTTTTGCCATAGGTTTAGTTTTTTTTTTCTTAAAACTCGAGTACGGTGTTTGATATTATAAGTACATAATGATAATTATTATTAACTCGGTTAAAAAAAAAAAACTAACTCTTTGTAATCTTATTATATTATAGAAAAAAAAAAAAAAAAAAGGATTTACTAACTCCGAGCAATAAACAAGACAACTCCAGGAAAAATGTCTTATTTGTGGTTAAAAGCGTAAAAAATATTTATGTATCGACTTCATCAAGGGTACCACAGTTTTTATCACTATTTTGAGTACATAAAATAATTTTTCTTTTTATTATTCTTCACTTATGTGTATATTGAACAATGAATACGTGCTTCCTGAAAAAAAAAAAAAAAACTGATAAAACGGATCTGTCTGGTTATTGCTGCACAGAGGCCTTCATTTGTGCGGTACGACGGGGACGCGCAAGTGTACTGACACACTGGTACGTCGGCCGCCGAATCCGACGACATGCCTGTGTGTGTGTGTGTGTGCACTAAGGATGTACGATGAATAGCGAAAACCGTTGGTGAAATACGGCCTCGAATTCGTGATCGTCGTCCGGCACAACCCATTTGTAACCGGGCAATAACAGCGAGATAATAGTGCACACAACGATATATCAAACGGCAACTCGTCGCCCCGATGACCTTTGACGTGACAAGACCTGATGCAGCGCAACGCATACACACACACACACACACACACACACACATACACACACAATACCCGGAAATGAGATTTTGACCTGCTGGTGTAGTAGGATCGATCGACCACTGTATTCCCACGGGTTTCGACAAAACAAATATTTGTATGTAATGCGTTTTTTTTTTTCCATTTCCAATTTTTTGTCCGTTTTAGCTACTTGTCACTGCGGTTCGACCACCGCTGCTGTTCCGTATGGTAAATCAACCGTAATCCTTATGGATCGGCGATAACAATCCATCATAACTCGTATTGCACTACCGTCGCGTCAAATAGTAGTTTACCACGAACGTTCTACACGTACTTTAACTCTGATCTCACTTTAATGGATTTCATTGTTATCAATATACAATGTATATACCTACACGTAAATATCGTACAAAAAATGACCAAGTATATTTTCATGGTTTTCGGTAATAATAATTTCAGTTTCGAATAAAAACACTTTGAAAAGTACAACTTTTATCCGGTTTTATTAAACTTGATATCATACGAATTGTATGTATAGTTAATATTATAACACAAAAATTGATAACACCAAAAAATATACCTGGTCAGTTTTTGCATGTATATATATATATATACATATATCAGTGGTTCTCAAACTGTGGTACGCGTACCACTAATGGTACGCAAAAGACTACATGGTGGTAGAACGGATATTAAAAATTCAATATTTAACTCATATATTAATTTAAAACACTAATAAATTTGTAGTAATATATAAATAATAATTTTATTTTAGTATTTTACTGCCTTTTTATTTAAAATAAATATATTTAACTATGTGAAGTTTGTATGATTCTATTTTTAATAATTAATGGTACGTGACTGATAATATACACATGTGGTACGCGAAAAAAAAAAGTTTGAGAACCGCTGACATATATATATATATATATATATAAGCAATATATTGCTTGATCGTTATTATATTGTCGTATATAACAATTATGTCTAACTGATATTAGATTATAATATTAAATTATCAATTAAAATTGACACGCTTATATAGAAAATATGAGTAGTACCTACTTACTCGTATAAGTACCGTGAATGCTACGAATAATATATTTAGAACTCAAAATTAAATCAATGGTTTCCGAGATATTCTATACTAGAGCTTCGAAACAAATGCACAGCAATACGCTTAGATGCGTTAACCGGGAAAGTTTAAATCGATTCAGCGGTTTCAGATAATGTCAGGACAATCAACAGAAATACATTCAAGTATATATAAAATACATTGTATACGTATATCGTATCGAATTAGACACATAATATATAATAGAAACAACAACAATTATACATGGTTTAATGCAAAAATTTTATATGGTAAAAAAATATTACGAAAAATCCGCGCTAAAGAAAAAAATATAGATAGGCCCAACGTATCGCAGTTAACCGCAATCGAAAGAATATCAATCGTAAGAGAAGTTTCATAATTTTTATAAATTCCATGAAAATGGATTGAGTTTAAAATACCAGTTGTATAGACGGTTTTAAATGTAACTTATAAACGCCAGAACACGCAGCGAAAACTTAAAATATCGTAAGACATGTGACGCAATATATTTTTGGTACTTTACGTTATAAAAAAAAAAAAAAAAAAAATGTATATATCATTATAAAAAGTATGACAAGTTCTATAGCGTTATGTCCAAATGAATGTCCAAACTATGAATACCTAATGATAATAATAATAATAATAATAATAATATCTGCACATTTAACGAATCTCTTATTTTAATGTGATTCGGCTACACGTACGCGAAGCTGTGCAAGTTTGACGCCCGAAAACCTGATGATAGGAAAACGAAATACGCGTATTGTTTACGTGGTCCCCAAGAAAACAGCGTTCTCCGCGTTGCGAACGAATCGAGCAAACGTCCGTCGCGTAATGTCTACTGCAAAAGTGCAACACTGTAAACGTATAGGTACCAAACGGTGTATTTCGAACAATGATAAATCTAAGGGGCGAAAACAATAACGGTAAAACAACACGAGTCCAAGTAATCGGGGAACACAAAAACAATAAGTTTCGGTAGCGGTCGTCGGCCCGAGGACGGTACTCCAATGGCGCACCGCGCGCGCGGATGAAAATTCACGCGCGCAGGACACCGGTCGCCGTCAAAACCAGAGGCGCGGAAATCGCGGGGGACGGTGGCTGTTGGTCGGCGGCACTTCCGGTTTCCGTCTCGACGGGTTGCCTCCGCGACAACCACGTACCGGTTTCCGGTCCTGTTTCGCCGCCGGCTCGTCCCTCGTGCATTTTTGCGGCACGTCTTTCGCCGAACCTTTCGCCGGACACTCGACGGTTGCGCGCAGGCTCGGACCGCTGGGCTCTTAAGCGCGGTTCGACGACGACGACGACGACGGTGCTCCATTGGCGCGGATGAATCGACGACACGGGCACGGCCAACGGTCGCGGTTAGAGGCGCTTGGCGTGATGGTGTTCATGGCGTGTTCGTCGAAGAAAACCGACGGCAAAAAAAAAAAAAAATTCAAAAACTGTACGATTTGCATCGAATTAATTCGGCGCTGCGGTTCAGACACGCGACTAGTGCGCACGGCCACGGCTCAGAAATTAGTGTGGAGCAGAGCGAAACTTTCCGCGACCATAGAGCGTTTACAAAAAAAAAAAAATAAAAAAAAATAATATTGCTTGCGACTACTACCAGGGATGCGCGCAAGGGTATTGGGACAGGCGGAAGTTTGAAACAGATGAATATTAACGTGAGAAGTAGGACGCGGATTTTTATGTAAATACGTATTTTTATTCTATGTGAATTTCTCAATTCCGATAAAAAATAAGCACATCCTGAATATTATGAGACGTTTTTATTTTACATATTTTCTCATGTTTCGATGTTAATACTTATTTTTAAATATTTCACCAGTATATACATATTCTGTAAATATTTCACGTGTCCGTACATACACAGTTTTTATTCGTGTTAAAATCATTATTTTGGAATTAAAGAAAAATTAATGAAGTTATATCAAATCTTGATTTAGATACTGAAATCGCTATTACACAAGCTTCTGATGTTATGTAAAATAATGACCTGAAAAATCATTTAGCATATATTTCCACAAATTTTTGTTTCTTGGTTAATATAATAAAAAAAAAAAATTAGAAACATCAAATCTAACAATAATTTGAAGTCCTAAGGTAATGGAGAATGCAGAAAACAAATTGAATGAAGATCAAGAAGTTGGATTTGTAATAAAAAATAAACTAAACTACGTAGGTACTCGGTAATACCGTTGGCTTACAAAAAAAAAAAACAACCCCTATTAGAGATGTTCTTATGAATAAAAATGAAAATACGTCAAATAGTATTGAAGTACCATCCGAAATATGCCCCATTGACCGTCGTCATGAAGTTAGCCCCCTCACTTTGAATGATTCACTTCAGACCATCGCCAATATTTAGCAAATTAATTGCAAATAATTGCAAATTCATTTTTAGAATTTGCAAATCAAGTGAAAAGTCACAAATCAAAAAATAAGTTTGGGGGGGGGGCTAACTTCATTCAGCCCTCCCAATTTGTCCGATCCGTTCCAAACCGACGTCAATATTTAGCGAATTAATTGCAAATAATTGCAAAT
>NW_020272907.1:125290-153737 GCF_003268045.1 Sipha flava
ATTTGCAATTATTTGCAATTAATTCGCTAAATATTGACGTCGGTTTGGAACGGATCGGACAAATTGGGAGGGCTGAATGAAGTTAGCCCCCCCCCAAACCTATTTTTTGATTTGTGACTTTTCACTTGATTTGCAAATTCTAAAAATGAATTTGCAATTATTTGCAATTAATTTGCTAAATATTGGCGATGGTCTGAAGAGAATCGGTCAAAGTGGGGGGGCTAACTTCATGACCATCCATTGACCTCGGTTGACGTTGAATGCAGCTACGAGTCGACTTCGAAACCTAACCGCCGTACATTAAAATTTAAAAATCTCTAAATGTACGTTGTAGCCAATTGTTTCGAAAAAAACAACAATGAAGATGAATAATTATTAATTAGTAATTAAAAATTAATGTAAAATACCGATTTTTGTTTTAAATATTTCCCGTTTTTTAATACATATTTTGGCAAAAATAAGAACATAAGTATTTAAATATTTTAACTTTTTTATTACATAAAAATCCGCGCCTTAGCGGTAACATACGTTTCGTTTTCGAACCACACGATCGTCTGCGTTCGAAAATGGACGTTCGTTAGTCGAACGCGTACACGTAGGGCTTAAATTTGCAAGAAGTAAAACGCCGACGGACTACATGATCCCTGTAATCTCGTCGGCGGTGTGTTTCGCCAGACAGATTTGTTCAGTTTTTTTTTCGTGAAGTCAATTTTTTTGGACATTCCAGTACTCGTATGGCATGTTTTTATATTATGCGTAACTCACGTAAAAACATTTTCCTTCGGTATGGATATTATTGTTTGTATCGTAGAAGCGTCAACGTATGTGATTTTAAAAACAAGATTATAGGCCTGCAAGTTATTAAATCTCGTGAAAGGCGGCAGGGTCTCAAATTTGACGGGGCCCTAGACAGGTGCCCCTTCATGTATGATAAATATTTAATACCAGTTAGTTATTGTTTGTAGTATACTGTTTTTGGGAACTATCGGTCGACCGTCAACGGGACGTAATAGTCGGTAAGTACCTGTAAAGGTAACCAAAAAAATATTTATTTTTTTTTTCAAAAGTATTTTATGGGCGATTCAGAAAGACAAGTTGATCAGCGTTGTGCAAACAACATTTCGGTGAAAAAACCAATTGTGGAACAACTCCAAACTTTTTTTCATAAACATAACGAATTGGTTAAATTATTCACGATCGCTTTGGACCGATTGCCATCTGATTGTCACAAAATTGTCATCAAAACTGATGAGACGCCCGTAGGACAACACGCAAGACGTTTTAATGCGCCAACTATTGACGAAATATTTTTTTTTTATTAATTAAACCAATTCGAATTCAATATTCATAATTAAGACAGGACAACGTTTGTCGGGTCAACTAGTTTTATTTTAATTCTTGCACCATGGTTTATGAGAAACCGCCAGATCCACAATGACACTGGAATACCTTTAATAAATATCTGTAATAAAAACCAATTAAAAATTTTCCACGCCAAGTTTAAAGACTCAGATGAAGCCCGTCACTACCAACTAGAAAGCAAAACCCAAAATAGACGACTACGACCACCCCAAGATATCCTCTTAACGGATACTGAGGAACTCTCATCAAAGATAAACAATAAATTTATAAATTTATCATTTTAATAATTCTTTATAAATGTAAAAACAAACCAATTTGATTGTAATTGTAATTGAAAAATCACATAGTGTGCTGAGACATTTTAAACATAATAAATGAAAAAAAAAAAATTTAATTATTGTTAGACTTTATAATAGAAGTGATGTTTTAAAGAGGATAAAGAATTGCTTTAGCAACTTTGACTTTTTCTTCATTTCCAAGTAATACTTCAACAAGGCTTAATCCAAATTCAACAGCTGTAGCAGGTCCACGACTGGTCACCAGATTTCCTTAAACAAACAAAAGAAACACATTAAAGATTCATATATTTTTAAATGTATTAACTACAAATATAATATTTATTTATTTATTATAAATGAGTCAAACCCTTTGAAAGTAATAGAACAGTAAATATTAACTTAACAAAAAAATATTAAATAGTTTATTTCACGAGTTAATAATTAATTACTTTTAATATTATAATGATTCTGTATATATAATATACTTAATATATATATATATTTTTTTAACTGGTTAACTGCAATAAGTACTATTTTAGGTACATGGTTAATTTGACATTCAAGCTAACATGAAAAATTCCCCAGGTTAGTAATATATCCAAAAATAATGTAGCAGATAATCAGTTGAAAAAATGTTAATTTTGTGGATTAAAAAATGGATTTAAGTTGATTTAAGACCTAAAAGCCCCATGTATGTTACAGGTATACATGTTACACATATGGCTCCAGGTATGCTACCTAGAACATTTAACTTATAATTTTAACAATATCTTTAATGAAATTTTTATGTTCATAATATTAAACATTCAATATAGATTTTTCAAGAAATAAAGAATAAGTGATAATTAGATATTAAAGTCATTAAAAAAAAAAAAAAAAAATGTAACATTAATAACAGCTCAATAAGACAATATTGTGTTTGAACATACTAACTTACAAAATATTAACTAATCAATTTTTATCTAAATATCATCAGAAAAAGTTAATTCATATTAGTGGTTAAACTAACTCTCTTTCTAATTTCATTTTTTATTTTTTTCGTAATGGTTTCAAAGCATATTAAATGTTTGGAGGCATCTTCACATAAAGATTTACATAATTTTCAGTAACTAATAGTATGATATACTTTTACCATACAGGCTACTACAATTGTTTCAATTTCAACAAAACAAAATATGATTGTGATAAAATAAGCGATAAATGAAATTACAACATTTAATTCATAATATAAAATCAAATGCATTAAAAAAAGATATAAAAAGTAATGTTCAGTTGAAAGTTCAAAAATAACATCTAAAAAATGAAAAGAACACTTTTTTCAAAATAGTTCAAATTAAAATGTATCAAGATATTGACAAAATTGTAATAAGTGTCCATTAAACATTAATAGGTTATTAAAAATTTTAATTTATAATCTAAATGAGTATAAATAAAAATATATATTAATATAAAAATCAAAATATAAATTAAAATAAAGTTAAGTTATTAAGTTGATTAATAGCTGACATTTTCTAATCTAAAATCAATTAATCTATTTTTTAAAATAATATTAAAGCTCATCTCATTATTTTTATAATAAAGCTTAATGTTTAGTGAATAATTATTGTAATTAATTATTAATTAAGCCTAATGAAAATTTACTTTAGTGATACTGTTCAATGTTTAACATGACATCTAAATGGTGTTGAATTAAAATGAATGGTTATAAAACTAATAACTCTTTAATAACTTTTAATTTAATAAATGTAATGGTGCCAAAACTTGATAAGATCATATTTAAATACTTTGTAAATTGATAAACAAGTACCTATAAATATTACATCATAATTCTATATATTTTAAAATAAAAATAAATGAACTAATATTTTTGCTGGTTTGTGAATTGGATTACCAGAAAATAACTTGGATATATTTATTAGTCATAGAATTATTCTTATCTCAAACAAAAAATCAATTTTTATGTATAATTTGTGGTGATATAGGTAATGATATAGGTAGTGATATAGGTATAATGAAAATGTCTGACAAACTACAACTATCAGTTATTTTTTATGACATAAGTATCTATTATGAGAAGAAATCTTATATTTGTATAAATTGAACAGATAAGAATTGTAATTAATAACTAATCCTTATACTTAATACTTATCAAATTGGTATATGATTTGGAATTATATATACGTGGCTAAGCAGAAATGTATTACAGACAACCGATGCAGAATTTCTTGACGAAGTACCAGATACAATGATGACATTAAGAGAAATAGCGAAGAAACATTCTCAATTTGGAGGGCAGGGTTATCAAAAATGTTTTTGCAAAACATCTTGCAAAACAAATAGATGCGCTTGTCGGAAAAACAATGTACTGTATAGCTCAAGATGCCACGAAAAAACCACATGTAACAATAAATAAATACCTTAATATTATTAATAAATAATAATGTTACATTTTATACATTTATGTTATATATTTGTACTGTTATTATCAATAACCTTTGAAATAAAATAATTAAAATGGTTTTTACCATAAAATGATTGTAGTTCTTAAAAGGCCTAACTGAAATTAGTATGTATGCAATGAGCCTAAAAAACAGCAGGCTGTTTGAAAAAATAGTAAGTAATTCTTAAAAGGCCTCACAGCTGTTAGTCTGTATGCAATGAACCTGAAAAACAGCAGGCTGTTTGGAAAAATAATAATTAGTTCGTAAACGGGCTACCCCATTGCAAAGAGCCTAGTTTTTTTGCAAAAAAACTAATTTTCCATATGACCTACGACATATATATAAATAACTTTCAGTATTTTTTATCAAGAATAAGAATGTAAAATAATAAAATATAAGTAGTAGTTTATTTTATTAGGCAAAACTGATATTAACTAGGGTTTCTTGAAATGTGAATTAAATCACAACTATAAGAAAATCAAAAAAAAAAAGTTAAAATGCTTGACTTTGATATAAAAATTAATTATTTTGGATTTGATTAATTAATATAGTTGTTAACCAATTTACAGATAAAATAATTAGAGTATTATATAAATATTATATTAAGATCAAGTCAATTCTCAATATACATAAAAGACATTTTAGCAGGATTTGTTGCTCAAATATTAAAATAGAATATTTTATATTATTTTAATATGTTTTGCTAAAAATTATGATTATTAAGGTCAAATAATACTGTTATAGGTATTATTAAATGCATACTAAAAATATTAATATTTTACCATCAACAACAGTAGTATCTTCTTTGTATTGGTAAGATCCTTCAATATCATTCTTCACAGAAGGGTAAGACGTCAAAGATTTTCCTTTGGCAATTCCATGTTTGAATAATACAAAAGGTGCTGCAAATAATTTTTTTTTTTTTTACAATAAATTTCCATTTAAACATTATTTTGAGAATAACCAAAGCATCAAAGAATTATATTAATATGCAAACTTAATATATTTGTAACCAATATCTAATATTTACTAAGTAAAAAAAGGTATGTAAAAGAATTTTACCAGCACATATAGCAGCAATAATTTTTCCAGCTTTTTCATGTTTACACAAAATCTCTCCAATTACACTTGCCTGAAAAATTTAAGTAATATTAATTTTAAAACATTTTTAATAGACATTATCCATATATTGATAAAACTTATTTTTAATCAACAATACTTGTTAGTCTTATTTTTAACTCAATTATTAACTTTCCAAAATGTGTAAATATTTTATGATTTACAACAACTAAAAAAGAAATATGCATAAGCTATATATAATAATTGTAGTAATATATGATATATGTAATGTTATAGATTGAATTAATTAGGAATATTATAAGTAGATTGTATAATAGTTGAAATAACCTTGTTATAGATTAATCACATTACACGATTAATCTAAGAATATGAATTGTATTGATATTGTTAATTAACCTAAGTATAAAAGGGGAACCGATATGTTACTCGAGGCCTCACTTTTGACTTGCATCTTCTAAAGACTAAAATAATTCGTGAGTGGAGAACTGCAGTCTAAAACTTTCCACGTGTAAAAAATAATTAAAGTATTATTTAGTAATTCAAATTTTCATTGTTTTATTTTATTTAATTGATCTAGTTAACTTATTTTACGGGCTTACTACACAATTGTAAAATTGTAACTTACTGCAGCCAAAGTTTTGTATGATGGACCACCAGGTATAACAACAGCATCATATGTAATGTCTTTTACTTCTCCTAACTTGGCATCAGTTTTAATAAAGATATTGGATTTAGTCTTCACATACTCACAATCAGCTAAATCAGCAATGGTAACAATTACCTTAAATATAAAAATGCATAAATAACTAATTGAAATAAAGATTTTTATTCTTATTTTATTATTTTATGATATATTAATATTTTATTATTTTTATATTATATTTAAAGGTATTAGGTTCAACTACATATGTCATAATTTGTCAATTCAAAATGAATAAATAAAAATGTAATAAAGTAACCCGAATGAAAAATAACTCTAAAATAAAATGTTTGTTATTAAATAGTTATTTACTATGGAATAATATCAATAATTTTAATCCTAAATAATATACTATTATTAAGTTTAATATTATTATTTTACTTATTTTTAGGTTAAATATATTTGTGCATATACACTAAACATAAAATATTATAATATAATGGAAATATTTTTAAAGTGATCAAATCAATCATGTGTTGTAAAAAACATACAGCAGAAAATATATTGTTGGTACATTGTACTAATACATAAAATATAATTTAGGTAAGACATAATTGTTTGTTAAATTATGAATTTTACATTATGTATGAATATAATTTATTTATTTGTTATATATTTATAATATTCTTTTAATACAAGAGTACAATAATTTGTAATTCAAAGGTAGTAAATAGACATAAAATGTATCATTTTATATACAAAACATAAAAAAAATCTTATCTTTTGCAGAAATAGATTTCAACTAATTAAATTTAAATGTTTTATTGTTAAACTTTATATTTAATTAAGGATCTTGGATACTATGCATCTTAGTTTTAAGAAATAAATTATAGATTATTTTTGAACTCGTTAATTAATGTTACTAACGAATGAATAATAATCATTTTATCCAAATTAATTACTCTTAAAATAACCTTTATTTAACTGGTCATAACTTTTGGTTAGCTTTGATGCTGGAAAAGCAATTTATATCTAATAACCAACTTGAATTGTAAAAACATAGTAAAATTATTATTTTCAAACATGTAAGCAAATTTATTTATTACATTTTTAAAAAAATATTTGGGTTTATTAAAATATTTATGTACGATTGTTAATATTTTGCATTTAAATTAACACATAAAAGACAAAAAAAAATATATATATATATATGTATGTATTTATATATTTTTTAAATTTGTTATTTTGTGTAATATGAGCTAATGATTAAATTTTGGAATTTAAAAATTGATGATCTCGAATAAATCAGATCATAAGCATTTGTACGTAAAGAAAAAATTTTACATTAGCACGACGAAGTATGTCCACAGGAGCGACCAATTCGAGTTCTTCACTGCCTTCTGCCACAATAAACAAAGCTGTCTTTTGAGCCATTTCCGAACGTGCAGTCGTAACGAAGTTTCTCAAATGGAAATCGTTCTGTCGGACGTTGGACGTAGGAAACTTGACGTTTTTAAGACTTCCTATTGAGCTGTTATTAAAGCAATACGATTTAACAAATGTTAGCAGTTTAAGGGACATTAGAAAGAAATATGATTCGTCGGATGCGCACAAGGAATCAAATTCACTTACCAGCAAAGATGGTCGGCAGATGTGTATAATCTGTGTTCAAGTTGTAAAGTTACGTTCGTATGTGTATATAATATGATCTATAACCTTGCTCGTCTGCAGATAAGAGATAACATGAAAAAACACGAATGGATCTTTGTAAGAAAAAATCGTTTGTGTCCGTATATAATATTGCCTACATTTAGCCCCTTTTTTGTAGCTATCAAAATGTGTTAACATTGATAAAACGATAACATACCGTGTTCGGGATCACGACGTGCGATCGATGTTTCAACGTGCCAATATCGACGATCACATGCGTAGGAAAACCCGAAATGGTTTTCCGTTCGGTTCCGGAAAAGTTTCATTTCGACGTTTTGAACTGCGACGCAAATCGTAGAATATTTTACCGCCAAAACGTTTTGCATCAGAGTGGAAAAATAATAAATGAATTCACAGCAATCGATGTTTGTCAGGCACCGGATAGGTATCGATCGATGTCCGTCACCGGTTAGTCAAGGGCGAATGATAAGGAATTATCGATTTCCATACTCTCTGCTCGTCTTCGACAACTTCCGACGTTCCGCCTTCATTTCTGTTGTTGTGCCTGAACCTTACCGACCGGCTCGTCCCGTCGACTATTCAATTCTTTTTTTACTTAACGTCAGTCAGAACATTTCTATTTCTAAACACAAACCATGGCATTGAACAAACTCAGTATCAAAAGTTTGGAAGTCGCTAACAAGCGAGTATTGATCAGGTAAGGAATATTCGTGTATTACATTATAACTGTATATTCGACGTGTTTCTCGATGTCGCAAACAAGTTCACAATTATCAGAGGTCAATCGTTCTATCGCACATGCCTATCCATGTGATGAGCGATTGTTATTCATATTGTGTTGCGATTATTTCGCATTTAATTTATATCTAACGTTTTTCAGTGCCGTTTTCATGAATCGTCAATAGCTCAATCGTTTTCATTATAAGAATGAATATAATTACATTTTTCAATGGGTTCAAACCCGAACATGATCTATATAAATTATATTTTCCATTAATATCCCTCTGCCTCGTTAAAGAATATTACAAATAAATGTAATAAAGTACTTATGCCTATTACAGAGGTGTTCAAACTTTTTTATTTCGCAGAATCTTTGTGTTTTCTTAATACTATTAATGACAAAAAATATATAGTTCCATCCTATTCAATATTTGTAAATTTATTAATTTATTATATACCAAAAATATACCATTAAATAATGTATATAATTTTTTATGGTTTCCTTTATTGCAATCATCTTTGTATATGTACTTATATAGTATATGAATTTTATTTGCTGGTTTTTTGACACAGCTCTCTTCATTAACTATTTTAATCCACAGTTTGAATACCTCTGGCCTAATGAGTCACTTATATGTACATAAGTTATTTCAATGTCAAATAATGTAGGAAAAATGTGTATTATATAAAATAAAATATAATACAAATGATAACTAACCTGAACTATTTATTTTTAGTTTGATATATACTGGATTTTATTATTTTATGTTTTAAAAATAGTTAATATACTTTGAGTTCATAATATCAGTAATACTTTCCATATGTTAATATATTTAATATTAATCGTTATTCAATATTCATAAATTAATTTAGATATCAATTTTATTATTTTAAATGTTTAGAATTATTATAATATTATGTTTAACCAATTATATGAATGATTTCTGTAATGTTGATTTTGGCTCTAATTTTATTTTAAATACTTAGACAATTTAAGTGTTAATTTAGTATTTATAAATTAAGAAGAGTTATTCAGTACCTAAATAATTATGTTTTGTCTAACATTGATATTTTTAATTTTAACAAAACTTAATTTTCATTTAATTATGTATACCAATTGTTAATATTTTAAAATTAAATTGTTTTAAATATTTTGAGCTTATATGTTATATATTGACAAATTTGATTTTAATTATTACAGGCCAGTTATATTATTAAAAATTATGATTATTTGTTTTGTATTTTATCTAATATATAGTTATTGACTTTATGTAGGTAATACCTATTTACCTGACCTCATTATTAATTTTAGTTTAAATTTACTTGTTCTCAGAAAGAGTACTGAATATTCATTAGCATCTGAAAGTGTTCTAAAATTAGCTTAATGATAAGTGTTTATTATCATAAATAAAACCAAGTATAAAAATATACTTAATAAATAATAAGGTTGCATACAATTATTTTGGTTGATCAAAATTGATAGTTAGATTGATAATTGATAATAAATTGATAATTATACCATTAATATATCTATGGTTTTGATAAATTACTATATTCAATAAACATTTTGATACATAATAAGTAAAATTATTTTTTATTATTTTAGGGTTGATTTTAATGTACCGCTGAAAGATGGAAAAATTACTAACAATCAACGTATTGTTGCTGCATTAGACACCATAAATTATGCCATTGAAAAAGGTGCTAAATCTTTGGTCCTTATGTCTCATCTTGGACGTCCAGATGGTTTACCTAACCCAAAGTACTCCATGAAGCCAGTTGCTGAGGAACTTAAGAAACTCCTTAATAAGTAAAATAATAATTTACTATTCTATAATGTTACATTTTTGTGTTTCAATGTTAAATATTATAATTTCATATATATAAGACAACTTTATTTATTATTAGAGCATAAACTAAAAATAAAAGTTTATAAAAATAAACACATAGTTTTTTAGTTGATGTTCAAGACTTTTAGTATAATATTTGTTTTTCATATCAATCCATGTTGAATTAATGTTCTTTAAAAATCTGTATTTCCCTTAATCCTTTTAGAAATGTTTCCTCAACCTCTATTTTGCAAAAATATTTTAATGAAATAACAAAAATAGGAACAATAAATAAGTAAATGTTCAACTACTTAGTAATTGTTCATAAATAACTGACAATTTAAAATATTTTAGGGATGTTACATTTTTACCTGACTGTGTTGGCCCTGAAGTTGAAAAAGCTTGTGCAGATCCTGCTCCTGGTACAATATTCCTTTTAGAGAATCTTCGATTCCACATCGAAGAAGAAGGAAAGGGTGTAAATGCAGCTGGTGAAAAAGTAAAGGCTGACAAAGAAGATGTAAAAAAATTCAGAGAATCATTGAAGAAGTTGGGAGATGTATATGTCAATGATGCTTTTGGCACTGCTCATAGAGCTCACAGTTCTATGATGGGAGATGGTTTTGAAAAGCGTGCTGCTGGCTTCTTGTTAAACAAAGAACTTACATATTTTGCTAAAGCTTTGGATAATCCTGAAAGGTATTGTATTAACCATTTCTTCTTAATATTCTGTTGTAAATTGTTGTTCACAGATATTTATGTTTATAATAATAATTATGCCATCTAGGAAAGTACATTTTTCATTAAATCTGAAATATTAACAGTTTTCATAACTTTCAAGAACATTCAATCATATTATTAATTATATCAAAACTATATTTAATGTTATTAGTTACATAAGTCGATAGCGTTTTTTTTTTTTTTTTAAATGTTGAATAACTTAGATGATCAAAAAAATTAGTTATCCTTTCATCAAATTATTTCTCGATTATGTGTAATAGATGAATTGCTATTTATACATTTATACAGTACTTATATTGATTTTGATTAATGATAATTGTTCTGAGTAATCTGAGCAATAACAATTTGATGAAAACTGTAATTTTAGTTGTATGTTTTAATAACAATAACAAGTTAATAACAATAACAAGCAAAATGTTTTAACAATTTTCATAAATTTAAATACATTTTTATTAGTATTCTTAGTCATAATTGTTTTATTTTAAAATAATTTTGAACATTGTAATAATTAAAATTGTTAAATAAACAAAATAATTTTATTAATTTAAATTAAATCTATGATGTCCAAATCATAAAAATTGTAGCATTTTTATATTATTACATTCTTATCAACTTAACTTTTCTTTTCCAATGAGAGAGAAATCAAATTTAAATTAAAAATCCTATAACTACCTTTAACATTTTAAATTTAAATATATTTTTATGTTATGTATACACAATTAATGTATATTTATTTAATTTTAGGCCTTTCTTAGCAATTTTGGGTGGAGCTAAAGTTGCTGATAAGATTCAACTTATTGAAAATCTTCTAGACAAAGTCGATGAGATGATTATTGGTGGTGGTATGGCATATACATTCCTAAAAGAATCAAAAGGCATGAAAGTAAGTCTAATGAATAATCTTAATAACATGTTAAAAATGAATCATGTATTGAATTTTTGAAAGTCTTGTAATAATGACAAAAAGTTTGTTTAAAATTAAATTTTTTAAAAGCCATATTTTGGTTATTGGTATATTTCCCATATATTATCAGTATAGAAAGTAACAAATAGATTTACCTTCTGAGGGGGGGGGGAGTAATTAAATTTTTTCTTTAATTCAGGCTCAAAATGTACAGGTAAAATTTTTAGTAATATTTAAATCAGATGAATCCTTAATATTTGTCGTTTTTTTTTTTTTTTAATCTAATGCCGGTTAAAATGGACTTTTGTGTAGTTATTTTTTAACACATATCTGTGTTTTGAAAGTTTTGCTTGTGTCTTATTTGATTTTTCACTCAGTATGAACCAGGGCTTAAATCAAAACAATATATTTATTGTTTACTGTTATGGGACATTTAAACATTATTCAATTAAAGCGTTTAAACGTTGAAAAATTTTCCGTATGCCATTATTGACAGTTAAAACGCTATGAACAATTTAACATTTTGCATTATTTAAATTAGTGTAAAATTTGAAACGTTTTCAAATGTAGTATTTAGCAATCAATACTATGTAAAATAACATTACATATTTTAAATATTATATTATATATATTTAACCAGTGGTGTATTGGTAAATATATTTGTGGGTATACGCACTAAAAAAATATGGATATTAATCCTAATATAAATTTTCTCGATACGTTTGAAAAAATTTAATTAATCCTTTGTAACTACATGTTTATAACTATAAAATATAACACCACAAGATATATATTTGCAGCGCATTATAAATTGCATGATGCAGATTTAAGAACCATGGGCTGAAAGTTCACATTCCATACTATTTTATTCAATGTTATTCACTACAGTTATCAAAATATATTAAGTACAGCGTAGGTTCATTGTAGTCATCAACAGCTAAATATTTCAATCAATTTCATGGTTCATAACAATTTTTTCTAATGAACTATTAAATTATTATTAGTTTTTTTAGTTTTCGAGTTATTTTAAAAGTGTATACCCATAAAATAATTTTTTACATTAGGTATTCGCCGAAAATCGAAAATCTGCTAATGTGTATACGCCATATACCCGTGTATACGTACCAATACACCCCTGTCTTTAACGATATTTTCTTTTTGTAATTCTCATAACTCATAATTATAAATAAAGCAATCATATTTGTTGTATAACAACAATAAAATTCACATACCACTTAAAATATGTATTTACTGTCAATTTATAACTTTTGTATAGTGTATTAATACTAATGTTTCACCGGTGTTTACCGAAATTATTTTTGATGAGGCAAGCCATACGGGTTCCGCGCCAACAATATTCAATGTATTTTCAGAAAGCATAATTATAAATTATAATTGTTTATAATTGTTTGGTGTCCTGGTATGGACACTAAGTATCGTTATAAAATGATCCACATTAAAAAAAATTTGAAATATGATCGATTCTTTAAATACGGATTCAGAGGGGGGTGTTCGCCCCTCCTAAAATACGCCCTTGGAAAGTAAGTGAAATAAAAAAATCAAAATTTTAAATCATCTGTTTCCTATAAAAAAAAATTTTATTCAAATGTTTATAAATAGTTAAATGTATTGTGTACTTAGGTGTTTAATAAAAAGTGAATTGCTATTTTTGGATCATATGATATTATAATGCAACTTTTTTTTATCAAATAATAGAAACCTGTATAATATTGACTTTAATATAAGTTATAGTTACAGTACAATACACAAAAATAATTTGTGACAAGATTGAAAGAACTAGTAAAAAATAATTACATAACTAACATACTCTACATGTCATATAGAACTGTATTGTTATAAACAATATTTGCTGTAATTTATTTGGAAAATAAAGTTTAGAGACTATGTAAAATAACAGTTTAAAAAATTAATTTATTATTCAGTTTGATTACTAAATAAACAATAATTTTCAGTAAGTAGTTAAAATAAAAAACGATTATAGTGTTGATTGTACAATTTACACACTGTATGTTGATAACAAATTTCATTATCGCTTAACTTTTAACAAACATAGATTTAAATTTAATTTTGTACTTAACTTTCAGACTCTATATTCAAACAATTTAATTATTTATTTTAGATTGGTGACTCTCTTTATGATGAAGCTGGAGCAAAAATAGTTAGCAAATTATTAGAAAAAGCAAAAGCTCGCAATGTTAAAATTCATTTGCCAGTTGATTTTGTTACTGCTGATAAATTTGATGAAAACGCTAATACTGGTTCTGCAACTGTTGAACAAGGAATTCCTGATGGATGGATGGGTTTGGACTGTGGGCCAGAATCCCAAAAATTGTTTGCTGAACCTATTGCTCGTTCTAAAGTTATTGTATGGAATGGGTAAGATTGTTTTGCTTTTTATGAAACATTTGTATATCTGTTGAATTTAAGTCAAAAATGCTATATATGAATTTATTAAAATTAAGAAAAATAAATGCAAGTTTATATAAACTAATTTGTTTGATATTAGGCCTGCCGGAGTATTTGAGTTTGATAAATTTGCTTATGGTACAAAAGCATTGATGGACGCTGTTGTATGTGCAACTAAAAATGGAACTGTAACTATAATTGGTGGAGGTGATACTGCAACTTGTGCTGCCAAATGGGGCACGGAAAGTCAAATCAGTCATGTTAGCACTGGAGGTGGTGCAAGTCTTGAATTACTTGAAGGTGAGTATTTAAATTTTAAATATACCTATACCAAATAAAATTATTGAATTTAGAATCCGAACCATAACTTATTCAAATAGTATCTGTGCGAATAGTTAACTGATTAGTTAACTAATTCACATTGGGTTTTTGATAAATTTTAATGCTTAATCTGTTAAATACACTGTTTATACAAACATTAACATTTTTTTAAAGTCTATAAAAATAATGTTAAATTCTTAGATAAAATGTATCAATTGTGTTTTTTTTTAAAAAAAAAAAAAAAAGAATTACGTTTAATTTACAATTGATGTCATTTTAAAATAATATTTTTTTCAATTAAATAATTTTTATTTCACTTGTATATATGACACAAGTTTAAGAAATTTAATGGTGTTAAACATTTAAATTGTATTACACATGTATAAATCTAAAAGTGTGATCCTCACTGCTCGTGATTTGGTATAGTGTGGTATATTATATGGTTTGTGAGATTGGTGGGTCTTGGCATGGTGCAGCACAACTTTGATGATTTTGGGTATTTGTGTCCTGCATCAATGTAAAATGTACTTTGTACTTTTTAATTTTAGAATGTTACTCCATGCCATACCACAATATGAATTAACACAGATTTTAGATTTTTATCATAATCGTCCATTTTTTATATATATATATATAAAGTAATGTAATAAATATGTTAACAAGAAAATGTATTTTAACTAAAACATTGAAAAAAAACAAAAAATACAACCAACGTCTATACTCAGATAAAATAGGATTACTATAAACAATTTTAATTTAAATCAAAACAATGTAAATTGGAGTGGCATTTTATAGAAATGAACTCCATGTTTCAAGTTGCATCATGCACTGTGAGATTGCATTTTATACAGTATATTTAGAAAACATCACAATTACTTTTATGATAATATATTTATACATGTTTGTAAATTTTATTTTATCTAATTATAATTAAAAAATGATTTATCTATTTTATTTTTTTTTTAGGAAAAGTTTTACCAGGAGTTGCAGCTTTAACTGATGCATAAACAATTAAAATATAGTGTATGTCAAATATTTATATTGTGTTTTATTTATCCTTATTTGTTTTATTTTTTATAAACATCTAGTCGTCAAATTGTTTTACAATAATTCTTTGTATTAGTCAAATTTTTGTTTTAAAAATCATAGATTGCATGTTTCTTTTCAAAAATAATAAATTTAAACTTTACATACCTGTTCCTTTCAGTCCTTAAAAGTATATTAGTTAGACTCTTATGACAATAAACTAGTATGTAAGAAATTAATGCATAATATATTAATTTATTAGAAATTTTTTGGTCAGATTATTTGAATTGGCTGACCAGTCTTGAAACTTATTGATTATTTACTTATCAAATATGTAAGACAGAAGAAAAGTTTTATTTCAATGGTTGATTGAATTATGGAAAAAATTAACAGAGTATATTTTAGTATGCAAAAACCATCATCTAGTATTAAAATTAATCATATAAAAACATATATAAAATTGTATGATTTTTTTATCTCAGGAAAATGTTAAAATTGTATTCTCATTCTAGATACTTGAAGGAACATTCTTAATATAATCCCATTGTTATTCACTAACAATTCAGTTGTACAATTATACATATTTTTAGGGAGAGCAAAAGGACTATTTTGTCCTTGACCTTAGTCTAAAAATGTAAAGGTTACTCCATTAAAGTCCAGATTGATTAGAAATACTCATTAGATTATGTTAATAAAATAATAATATATTTTTTTATTTGATTATACTCATTTTATTGTGTTGCCCATTAGAGATAACTGATATTAACATATTATTTGTCAACTAATTTGCTTCACATAAATATTTATATTTAAATATTCTTAATTTGTTTCAAATGCTGGCGATCATCATTGATATACAAGTTTTGTTAACTGCACTTCGGAATGATTCTACAGAACTTCTGTTAAACCATGTTCTGAGATTTACTATCCTCGACGGGCGGACACAAGAAAAAATTTTGTGAGGGGTTTTGAAAAAATAAAAATAATTACCGTTACTTTGAAGTAATTATTAATTGTATTTTTATTAGTTATAACAATTATAAAATTAAATTCATCCACTTCGTTGTTTTTGCCATAATATCCAAGATATCTTCTTGGGCGGTATCGGGCCTATGCAGGGGCGATTGGGAGAGCTGGGTGCATGGTCGAAAGCAGGCTTAAACAAGAGAACGGTACCGACCGTGACCACTTTATCAGCGACCGCTCAAACAAGCGCGCCGGAAAGGTTTCGCGAGTATTGGCCCTGCAAAGGGCCATTTTTAGTTTCGGCTAATAGATCCACGAATCGCGGAGCCCCACGTGTAAATGCCGCTGGAGCTGGATTCGTGGTTGTCGTATTCGTCGATGTTTTCACGGTCGCGATTGCTACAACCACCGTGCAATCGTTGACGTGGTTTTCACTGCGGTTGTCGTTCTCGCCGCAGCCGTTGCCGCCGTGATTTCTGCAATCGTCATCGTTATCGCTGCGTCGCCGTCGTCGTCGCAGACGTAATCGCCATTGGGTGTTTCTATTATTCCTAACTTGATATTTTGAGATGTTGAATAAGTGAACTGTTCATGTGTTAAAAAAAAATATCTTATAAAATGTATTAATATCATTTTTACCTACTGTAGTTGAACCTGCTTCTTGATATCCCTTACTTTCGTTCGAATCGATACCACTGACCCAGTAGGTACCTCATTAAATGGAGGGGTTTTTAATAATTTAAGAATATTGTCGGATGACAAAAAAATGGGATCGTTTGTCATTACTAACCGACGTAATATTCGTTCTTCCTCGACGGAATATTTTACTTTTTTAGGGGACTTCAATGGTGACCTCACTGGCACATTGTTTAAAAGTAGTGTGCAGACGTTTTGTAGGGAATTCTGGTGGTGGCAAATTATCGTCTACAAACTGATATAAAAAAATAGATAAAAAAAAATATATATATATATAAAATATAGTTACGAATAGGTCACTCGACGCGTCCACATATAATTCCTGCACCACTGGTGATTTTGGGACGCCAGCTCCGATATCGGTAACAACATTAGAAATTTGCCTAGCAGCTGCCCCTGATGCAACGGACGCCATTCATTTTTTTTTGATTCTCATCAGAAATATACAGGTACAGGTCTGTTTATGATATCGTAAAATGGTCCTTCATCAAACGAAGAACGACCAAAAGGGTAACGTACCCTACTGTCAAAACAGTGGGTACTCGGGAGGAGTTTCGTTGTCCAATAACCTTTTTTGCTACGATAATAATCCTCAAAAAAAAAAGAAATTTTCAAAATTATATTATATTTCACCATGACCTTAAACTTACAAACTCTACTAACAAACTTTCAACTCTACAAATATGCAACATTTTCCACATTCACCCAAGAGGTATAGCACAATGAAAGCGTTTTTTTTACGTGGTTCCCCAGTAGGCCTAAATCCACGGATAAAAAGGAGTGTAACAAAAAAAAAAAAAAAAAAAAACTACAATCTAGTTAAAGAATGGCTGACTTCAGCCTACCGCATCTCAACGATTGCATTGATAACTGCGGGGACGAACGCGAATCCATATCACCAACGTGGGTCCAATCGCAACTAAACATACAATAATAAGTAAATATTTTATTCATGAAATGCACATAAATAAGTATACATACACCGAACGATGTGATTTCGAATGAAGAACAGATCAGATATATGTATCACTTCCACAAATTGCACGATTAAATATCTTAAACATACTGTTACAAAATTGAAATCCGATCGGTTTTCAAAGTTTTAATAATTGACATTAAATACGTAAATGGACCAACAACGATCGATAACAATCTTGGTGTCAAACTGTATCAGCGATTGACAAGGAATAAAAATTGGAATCGGACTGCCGACCGTATTCTCTTACAACACGCCGGTTACAGAATGCACGATTTGCGTCGTTTGTAAACGACATCCCGCACTGTTGGCCGACAATATTGGCCACCAATAATAACCAATTACGTGCTGCCTAACAAAAAGATAGACATGATCGTTAAAACGTTAAAAATACAAAGTAAAAATTACATATATATAAAAATAAACAAAAAATTACTTACGTCATCGGCAATACCTTGCAAAATGTCCAATTTCGACTGACGAAATATTCTCGTATAAAGGGACCTACAGGTACATGACCAAAAATATACGACGGTGAAATTTCCAATTTCGGACTTTTCGAATCCAACGAGACCGTCGGCATCGCGTCTAGATTTTCTACGTTTTCCCGGAACACAATTGCTTCGGTGGAAAAATTACGGAAATTCGGGCACAGTCCAAGAACCGAGACTCATCAAAAACAAAAAATCTGATGGCCAATTCTAAATCGTACACCTCGGCTAGTAACTAGAAAAAATGTAAAAAAAAACACACAAATAAAAAATTGACGATGGAAATAATTATAATAATAAAACACAATAATGTATGCTTACAGTTCTATCAAACCTGGTAGATTCGGCGTCGTGCACCAGTTGGTTTAATATCTATCTAGGAGTTTAGTTATTCGACTATATAAATATAATGGCCAATTCTTTGATGAGGCAACTATGATGTCGTTACACAAAACAAATTCAATTAATCGTGCACCATAGGAGCCCAGCAGCGACAAAATATCGGAGGACGTACTCCCACTGATCACAGTCTCGACCCTTAACGCGCAGCCCATGACCGCCACATTAAATAATCACGAACTGTATATATGAATTTGTTTGCATCATGGTCCATCGAACGGATGGTGGACATGCTGCTAGTTGACGTTTTTGTCCCGCCCAACAATAGCCAACTAAATACAGACGTATCCGACAATCCACGTCTCAACGTGTGGACTGCGGGTGTATACCCCTGAATATATGTACAACTCGGTAACAATGTCCTCAAAAAAAAAAAAAATGAAAACACATAAATATTAAAAATAGGTAATTTTGAAAAAACAATGTACTATTATTACTTATTATAAAATAATAACACAAACACGATTTAGAATATAAACTAAAAATTGGAAAAATAAAAAAATAAATAAAAATTGAGGTACAAAAATAAATTGGAAACAGTATATTAAAAAGAAAATGAATAAATAACTCAATCATGGGTGATATGGAAATAAACAATAACATATAAAAAAAAAAAAAAAAAATCAAAATATACTTATTCCGAAAGCAGAGGATTCCTTTTTGGGTGTAGAGGTTTCTTTCTCACGTGGGGATGTATCGGCAGCAGAAGGTGACCCGATGAGGCTATCAAGCACGAATATCTAGATACAACAAAAACAAGAAATTCATTAACAATATCAAAACTGAAAACTTACATTTTTTTTAAAAAAGTATCACGAAAAAATAGAAACGCTAATGAAAATATTATGGAATATTTATTATTCTATACGGGTACATACGATAGGTGAAACCGGACGAGTATCCTGGAAACTGACGCTCGGAGTAATCTAAATAAAAAATACCAAAAGATAATCGAGTGAAAAAAAGTTAATAACCACGTTAGAAAACCGTCAAAACAAGTAGAATAGTCTACGTTCTCACGTCGTTGCAAACAGTCGTGTATCGTATTTAGTGCTTTTGCTGATAAAGTCTCTCTATATATATACATATTTGTTATATTTCTAATTGGTTCGCTTTATCCATGTCGTCGTCTTCGGGCGGCGGCTCTCGCGCCGGCCAAAGCTCGTCAGCGAACAAAATAAAACCGACAACTCATAATAAAAGCTCGGGATCCAGTTCTGATTTTTCACTCGTCTCTTACTCACGTAAGTCTAAAGCTAAAACAAATCCAACCAGTCCCGTCTCTCCAGGTTTACAACAAATAATGGATAATCCACCGGTTCTAAATACATCAAACACTGTTTTCAATTATAACATACCTGATAACGCGCATGAGCCTATTATTGTTGATGATGCTATTAACGGCAACGACCGATCTAATGAGCCCGCCTCACCTATCACGTTATCTACAGATATAACTATGCCAGATATAACTCTCTCCACTTTACTGATAATCTGAGGTGTACTTGGATTCGTACTAGAAAATGGTCTGATATCCCGCATACGCCTCTACAGGTTTTAACATCCGTTATACAATGTTTTCTTCTGGAGTCGATCATGACATGATCTATTTGATTTTTAGTTGTTCCACCGGGGGACATCCATGTCTGTTTATGGATTTGTTTATGCGGAAAAAACGTACTGCCTATGGTCATTCCCTTGGACGTTGCAAAGGATATTACTCTAACTCCGTTGTCGTTCGAATCATTATGGAGGCTTTGTTGCCCTGTCGTCGGTTTGTAATCTATTTCTTTCCCAATTTTTGCATTAAAGTCCCCAAATACGATTTTGACCATATTTTGAGGTATTGTACTTCTAGTTGTTTAAAGAAATCGTTTTTTGTCTCCTCGTCTTTGTCCTCTGTTGGAGCATAGCAATTGATCAGTATTATATTAAACCATTTAGCTTGAATTTCCAAGAGGCATAGCCTATCATTAATTGATTCGAATCGCTTTATGTTGTTGAGTATCCTGTCGCTGACTACGAAGCCAACTCCCTTTTCATGTCTTGATCCTCCACTGTAGAATAGTGTTGCTTTCTCTGTTTTGTGATTGCCAGATCCGGGCCATCTAGTTTCTTGAATTGTTAGTATAGCCAGTTCGTATCTGTCAAGTTCAGATACTACTGTTGTCAGTGTTCCGGTTCTGTATAAAGAGCGCACGTTCCATGTTCCAATTTTTAAGTCCTGTATGTCCACATCTTTCCGAGGCTTTTGTGTTGGTTGTTTCTTAACAATGTTTTTTTTTCCGAGGATGGGTTGTTGGCCCATCGCTCAACCCCCCAATTGGAGGACCATTCCCATCCAACCAATTAAGGTAAGGTGAGGGATACTGCAGTGCAATTAGCACTGGGCGGTGGGATCGCCAGTTTCCCTACGCCACAGCTCGGGGCCTCGGGTTCGCTAAACCCGTAACACTGGGTGTCAATTAACACGCAGTGTTCCCCTGAGGTAAAATACTATATATTATTATTATATAAATAATAAATAAATAAATAAATAATAAATTATATATATAAATTATTATATAAAATGAAAAAAGTAATTTTTATTTATTTTTTATTTCAACATAAAACGAACAGTGTATTTTAAAATCCCGCGCGAATCCAAATCATGTGATTTTGATGTTCTATAAAAATAATATTACTTAATAGTTGTCATAGGCAATCTCGAAAAATTAATTAACGTTTTTCTTAGTTACCACTGGAGACAGTTGTTGATACCTCGATAGTAGAATTATTCTTACATTTTGTCTTCCGTATTACGAATTTGTTTTGTAATTTATTCGTTTCAAATATACCAAGAGTATATTTTATTGTTTTTATATTTAATTTGTTGTGGAAGAGAAATTAAAAAACAATGAACAACATGGAAGCAATTTGTATTTGTGATATGGTCGGCCACCTGAAAGTTAAGAAGATGATGTATACGATGAAGAAATGTTCGCTGTGTGATCAGAGATGTCTTTTTAGAGTTTTGAAAATGGTTGAATGCATCGGTAAGGTAGACATATATGACTAGAGATAAGATTTTGGTACAAAAACAAAAGTTTCTAAAAAATTAAAAATCTATCATCAAAATCCTCATTCTATTTTTGGGGTACTCGCGGGATTAAGTAAAAGTACTGTATTCTATCTAAAACTTGAATATTCCGTTTGACAGCGTGCAATCGTGTGATGCACAAAAGGTGTTTTGAGGTGGCTAAAAGTCAGTTAGTGCACGCACCGTCCGGCGGTATAGTGGTGAACCAAAACATCAGTACCCTAGCCACTCTTGGCCATAGACGCCAAATACTCGGTGTTACTGCAGACACTGAAAAACAAAAGGCAGGAAACCGCGGTCCAGAGTTAAAGACTGAAGTGCTATGGCTGCGGAACACTAGAAATTCGGCGGTCTACAGGATGAAAGTAGAATTGAAAATCGGCGAAAAGTGTTACGTGGACTATTACAAGCTAGATGTCAAAAAGTTATGTTGATGGCAGCGGTGATCATATCGGAAAAGGAAAGAAGCTTATGGAAACAAACCTTACAATAGTTATTTTACCTAAAGCATTAAGAAGTTGGATGATGTAAAATTAAATTGAACATATAAATACAACGAAATAGTATAGGGTTAGGTATTTCGAAGGCATAGGTAATCTCGTGTTATTATTTGTTGAACGTATAATGTAATTATCATACAACGCAATTGACTTGAAAATTATACTAATAAGTTCAATAAATAATACAAAATTGCCTATGCCACAAAAATACCTATACTATTTCGATGTACTAATATGTTCGATTTTTTTTATATCAATCGACTTCTTAATGCACTAGGTAAAATAACTATTATAAGCTTTGTTTCATAAGCTTATTTCCTTTTCTTATTTCACGCTAAGGACAGTTTAAAAAAATTAAAGAAGCCAATGGCACGTAGTGTTCCCAAATGGCCATCCACCAAAAGAACCAAAGTACGTTTCAAGGCGCCAGTATCTGTGAATAAGAAAAATATATTGACTGTTTTTCAAGATGCACACATTTTGGTTTAACCTAAAGCTGCGTCTAAACAGGACGACCGCGGTCAAATGACTGTTGCCGTGCGACAAAATTAAAAGAAAATTTAATTTGTAAACCAATTTTCAACTTAATCGCATGATCAATGATTTAATTCGATTAAAGTTGAAAATCCGTCTACTTTTGGTCATTTTTAACAATTCGGTTATTGCCCTATGGCTAAATTCGACCATTTAAACAACTAGGCCATCATATTGTACTGAATGATATTTCTATTTTCAATCTTGACGGCAGTGCTTTTCGCATATGTTAAAATCAAGTAAACCGCTTTTTGGTTTTAATCGAATCGAATCATTTAGTCGTGTAATTTAGTAGAAAATAAGTTTGAAAATTTAACTTACTTTCGTTTTCGTGTAAATTTAGCTTTAGATTAAACTAAAAAATACACATATAATGCCAACGACCATACCACGTTGAATATACCAGTAATATTATTTAAATATTATTTATATAATGATATATTAAAATGCATAATAATAATAATAATAATACTATAGCATTATTTTTTCATTATTTAACAATTGTTTTTGGTAATATTATTATGCAATGCACACGTACAAATAAGGTAAGTACACATATTGTTGTATTATCATGCAATTGTAAATAAGTAGTTTACAAAATATTAATTTCTTAAATACATCGTTTTTATTGCTAGGCAAATGTGCCAATGTATCTAATGTAAATTTCAAACAAACAACTGAATTTGATTGAATTTTTTTTCAAACAAAAATATCATATATCTCTTATTTTCATAACACAGATTGGTTTGTAATAACAAGTATATCTATAATTAGTTAATGATTGAACTGTGTAATTTAAGGAAAAAATAAAATGCATTATCGTGATTATAACATTACATTATATAGATAAAGAAATAGGCCTTTTTTATGGATAGTCAAGATGAAGATAAAATCTTAAATGTGGCTAAAATATAAATAAGCAGAAAAAAAAATTACAATCCTAATATTATTTTTTATTATCATATGATTTAGTTTTAAATCATTATAATTTTGTATTAGTGTTTTAGTTGCATTAATGCATTTTTGTAACAGCTATAATGTTTACAGTTAAACATTTACTTTCATTTACTCACTCAGGACAAGGGCGTCCGCAGGGGGGGGGCAAGTAGGGGCATATGCCCCCCCTTGGCTTTTTCATGGGTCAATTATCATAACTATTATGTAGTATAAAATATCATAAAATAAATATTTTTTAATTTAAAAACATTTTTTGAAACGTTGAGTGCCACATAGTCGACAAATGTTATGTGGATTTTTATGGGTGTATTATGTCATCGGTTTTCGATGCACTGTTTCGACTATTATATGTGAATATTAAATATTTAATAGGATCTCGTGATTTCATTGGTATCATTGAATATAAATACTAAAATACTAAAAGTATTTAATATTTATAATCATTAATCAATTTTGGTATATTTGGATTTTGCGTAGCTATTTTTAGTGGGTATTAATTATTTTTTCCGAATAACGACGACGGTGACGGCGATGTGTCGAACAACGCAGCGGTGCTATTTCCGATAATAATATAATATTATCTCGACAAATAATTGACCGTCGGCGCGGCGTCGCGGGTCAATTTTAGCATGGAAACTAACTATATAGGATATACCCATCATAAATACTGTGGCACTCAGCGTATTAACATATACTCAGCTGAACTTTTATGACTTTTAATGTAATTTATGAATATACCTAGTGTCTTAGTGAGTAGTTTCATAATTGATGATGTTTAGTATTTTTAATATTAAAAAAAAGGGTAATAATAATTCTAAACAAGATGGTCAAGATGAGCAAAATCAAATCTGTAAGATTTATAATGAAGATGGTGAACCAAGTGATAAATCAAGTAATGATATTTTTAATAATTCTTTTGAAGAACAACCAGTTACAGAATTACATTCGATACCGACGACATCATCGTCATTAAAGTCATTTAATTCAAATTTATCGAATTCTAGTAATTTAGGTAATAATAGATTTAGTAGACTAGATATTGGGAACTTTGTTAATCTTCCATGTACAATAGTTATTGATGAAAAAACAAAACATGAACTATTAACCAATATCTGGACACCAGAAATTAAGTATAGTTTCAAGAAAGATAGTACGTCAGTTGCTCGTTGTTTTCGGCATGAATGGTTAAGTACATATTCACCATGGTTATCTTATTCTCAAAAAATGAAAGGTCCATTTTGTGTGTTCTATTTCATTCATCTAGTGGTCATGGTAATTCTTATAAACAAATTCAGTTTGTAAAAAAACTATGTATTAAGTATAAAGATTTTCACAAAAAAGCATACAAACACAAAGTTTCCAAGACACATTTACAATGCACAGAAAATGCAGTTAATTTTATTAAGGTTTTTTCTAACAAAGCTTCAACTGTTTTTGATAAAATTAACACTTCTCATAAGTTATTGATTGATAATAATAGGAAAAAAATTTTTCCTATTATTTCAAGTATACTATTTTGTGGTACTCAAGAAATTGCTTTGCGTGGAAAAACATCAAATGAAGGAAATTTCAATTCTTTAATTAACTTTAGAATTGAAGCTGGTGATAAAATTTTACAAAGTCATTTAGAATCAAGCCCCAAAAATTCCAAATGTATTTCAGCTAGAGTTCAAAATGAAATAATTAATATTACAGGAAAAATAATCTTGAGCAGAATAACAAATTATTTAGTGAAATCGCGATCATTTTTTTCTATACTCGCTGATGAGACTGCTGATATTTCTGGTACCGAACAGTTATCCATAGGCATAAGATATATCTCATTTGAATCAGAAAACCCTGTAGTTAAAGAAGAATTTTTAGGTTTTGTTGCATTAACAGATATACATGCTAAAACTGTAGCAAAATCTATAATACATTTTTTGAGACACTCTGGTCTTAATTTAAACAATTTAATAGGACAAGGATATGATGGTTTTAGTGCTATGTCAGGTATTCATAATGGTGTCCAAGCAATTATTAAAAATGAATTTCCTAAAGCTGTATTTGTACACTGTTCATCCCATAGACTAAATTTAGTAATAAATGATTTGAATAAACTTTAGCATATTCAAAATTGTGCTGGAATTATCAAGTCGATTATTAAATTTTTTAGGTTAAGTCCTAAAAGAAGAAAAAGAATAGAAAAAATCCCTTTATTTTGCGAGACTAGATGGTCAGAAAAATATAAAACTATAAGAATTTTTAGTGAACATTTTGTTGGAATAGTTGAACAATTAGAAATAATATCTATGGAAACATGCTTTGATTCACAAACAAAAAGTCAAGCATTTCAGTTACACAGTGCAGCAACTAAATCAAATTTTATAGTGTGTTTATTCATAATGGCAAAATTTTCTGCTCAACTAGAACCTATAACGAATGCATTACAAGCAATACAGTTAGATTTATCTCAAGCTAAAAAATATATTACTGAAATCATTGAAGTTTTTAACAACCTGGATGCGAAAAATTATTTTCATGAGATTTTTAAAAAGGCTCAAAATGTTGCAAATGAGCTTGGAGAAGAAATTGAAATTCCTCGTATTGTTTTTAACCAAAAGCATCGTTTAAATCATCTAATAAATACTCCTGAAGATTATTTTAGAGTTTCCTTATAACAACCATATGTAGATTCCTTAATAATACAATTAAAACTAAGATTTTCTAATGAAAACAGTGCTGCTCATTCCTTATTAAATTTACATCCGAATAATATGAAAAAAATGCAACATGATGAATTTAAAAACATGATAGTAGAAATAAATAATTTTTATGAAATTGATAATTTGGTTGAGGAGTGTATATTATGGTATTATGTATGGAAAAATAGAAACACAAGTCAAAGTGAAATGAAAAATATAAGTTTCATAAGTCTATTAGATGAAGCAAATTTATATCCAGCAATTTATATTGCACTAACTATTGCATTAACTCTGCCAGTTACTACTTGTTCAGTAGAAAGAACTTTTTGTACACTACGTAGAGTAAAAACTTGGACAAGAAATACTATTGGTGATAATCGACTTAATGGTTTATGATAGCTGTCCATAAAGAGTTTGTCAAAAATCATAAATTAGAACTAATTGAAGAAATTATAAATGAATTTGGTTTACTACCACGCAGAATGGAACTTTTATTCAATGATTGAATAGTTATTATTTATAATTATTTGTTAATATTTTTATATTATTTTTTTCTAAGAACCCCAAGTTGTGTGAGGTAATACGTATATTAAGTTTGATCTTTATGATGTTTCTTTTTTATTTTATTATGTATAGGCCTTTAGCGTATATACTCGTATTTTATTTTAGAATATTAAAATTTAAAAATTTTTATTATTTATATAGTTTAATATGTATTAATACATATTTTTTTAATAATTTATTTTAATCAAAGTTATTTACTATAATATTATAATATAGCTCTAAGCAGTATAAGCTATGTTAGTCTTTAATTAAAAGAATAAATAAGTTATTTTCAAATAGTTTTTTATTTATTTTATAGAAGCTAGAAACATTTAATTTTATAAGTAAACTAAAATTACCAAATCAATGATTACATTTTATTTGTATAAAAAAATACATTTGTTAATTTAAAGTTGCACATTAATTAATTAAAATTAATACTGTAAGATTAAGTTTTAATGTTCTAATTATATACATGATTAATAATTTAATTTTTACGTTCCCTACTTATATGATAGAAAACACGTCGAAAATAATAAGGTACTTTATCACTAATCAGATAATGAAACAAAAATTTAAAAAATTAAAATATCTTGCCCCCCCCCCCTTGACACATTCCTGCGGACGCCCTTGACTCAGGATTATATCTTACTACAACATCACATATCATTGAAAGTAAATATTATACTTCTTATTATTGTGAAGCTTAATATATTAATTTATGCTCGACTGTATTAGTTAATTATATCAAACCATGAATTTTTAAATTAATTATGAGTTTCTGCGTTTTGCTGAACATTAGAAATTTACATATTTTATTTAGTTAGGGGTTATTTAGTTAGATAATGTGAGTACTGATGTACTGTAAGTATGGAAAAACCATACTGATGACCGATGGAAAAATCGGATATCGAATCGTCAGTATTTATTTACTGATGATTATATTGATAGTGTGAGGTCGATATTGACACTTCATCAGTATTGGCATCCCAGCGAGGGATGACGGAAATGAAACCGCAAGTCGCGAATTCCGCGATCGGGCCATTTTGCGTGATTTTATTTCGGAGTACAAACAATTATCCGAATTGTGGGATGTCCGTTGTAAAGAGTACTCCAATAGAGATAAAAAAAATTCTGCCTATAAAAATCTTTTAGTTTATTATAAAGTTTTGAAAAACAACT
>NW_020272908.1:0-30393 GCF_003268045.1 Sipha flava
TCTCCATTTCCATCTCTCAAATACGACTTTGACACAAACGTTGAAAATTAATATTTTATCTGTGTAGGATATTTAATAAATAAATTAAATATTTCCAATATTTTGGTTTTAAATTTCGTTTAGAATACTTGAGAATGTTAATTTTTCGTCTTACTATTAGTAAAATTTAAATGAAATGAAAATAAATATATTTCTAAAAATATATTCGTCATACGTCAACTGCTGTCTAATTTCTATCGCTTAAGTTGCATTTAAAAAATATATACGCTTGATGTAACTAGGCTGTAGTAGTTAAAATAATAATTATTATAACATTGGGTAGTTATTAAATTAACCAACATAAAAAGAGTTATAAATCACAGATATAAAATATTATTTTCCTCGATTGATTTCGATTGAATTTAAACACGTTTTATATATCATATTACTTGTAATTGATATTTACACTTCATTAGCCACGTGCAAATAACTGAAAATCGTAAACGAAAAGTATTGTTACAATAGTTATTATTATTTACACGAGAATTTATTTTGAGCAGTGGCCTCTCATATCAGTACGAACCGAGATCGACGACGATGGCACTGGAATATGGAAATTGTTATATAATTAATTTACAACTGATGAAGATTACCGGTTTATATCAATTGTTGAACCCGAATACCACAAAACTGTTTGGTGTTAATTTCTATAAACTCTGCGGTTCTATTTCAGTGTTGTACCTCGCGTTAGTTTTGGTAATGTGCAACATGAGCATTTACTATTCACTGAACGACTTAGCCGAAGTAGTGAAGTACGTAATGTTGATAATCGCTACTTTGTTCGCACTAATCAAAATGTACTTTATAATCCGCAACTCCGACATGCTTTGGGAGTTCATAGGATTCACGTCGATAGACTTATTGTCTTACAACGGCCACCAAAGAGCGATTCTTGTTGATGCGCGGACAATATCAATAAAGGTCTCCAAGATCATCATATCGGTCTGGATCATTGTGATAATGATATGGATCTTGTCACCGATCATCATAAGCGACAACTACATAAACATTAAATCGAAAAATACTACGTACAACCGATATCGTTACAACATGCTCAATCTACTATTTCCGGTGTCAAACGAATTCTATAACGCCAATTTTAAATTGTTTTATTTACTCGAAATGATGGCATTATTTTGCTACGGTTATTCCATGATGAGTTTCGACTATCTGGTAATTTCCATGTGCATAGCAATAGCGTATCAGTTGAAAATGATCGCGATGTCATACAGCATGCTGGGATACAATAATTTCTTTAAAAGTGAGTTAATATTTGTTTTATCAGTACAGAACTAGAATTTTTAGAACTTTTTAGAATTGTATCAATGAATAATAAGCAATCAAGTATCGGTAAAAAATTAATAATTTGCAATAATATTTTGATAAAAAAAACTTTATTCGTTAATAACTTTTGTGAATTCAATGTTTTTGTTCCACTAATATTTAGTTTTATAATAATAATTTTGTAACATAGAAAAATGTAATTATTTAATAAAAGACGTTCAAAATAGACATCTTCTATAACTATACATCTACCTAACGATACGTAAAGAAAATTATAAAATTGATTACAGTTATTGTTTTTGTTTTTGAAATTCATACTATATAGCAGCGATTCCTAAACTGTGAGATATAAGCAATTATGAGAGGAGGCGCAAGGCAAATATTTATATTGTATATTTCACTACCATGTATTTATTATTTGATCGACTATAATTTGCTTATATTAAATTAATAAAAAATGTTTTACTAGAAAGCGTAATTTATTTATTTTTATTTTGGGGATGCGTGATCCATAAAAGTTTAGGAACCGCTGCTATTCTTTATACATTTTTCATAATCCATTTTGAACAAACTGAATAAACATTCTTGTGTTTGGTATGTTTTTATCCAGGCGAAGAAAATCTTTCATTGAGTGATAAATCAAACGACTCAAATAATTTAAAGTTAATCATTGAAGATCATCATAAATGCATAAAGCAAGTACTGACAAATTATTTTTTCTTCAGAGCACTTATATACATTTTCATAATAGGTACATTAAAATAATATCATTGTATGTGATTATATTTCAAATGTTATAATATCTAATACAAACCGAACACTGATATTAATTTGGTAATATTTTAGGAGAATACGCGAGATTTACACTGTAATGCGTCCAGTTATACTTTTTCAACTGTCGATTGAATCTATGTTAATAACGTTACAGCCATTTTTAACCGTTTTGGTACGATTCCATAAATCTATATTAAACATGTACTAGGTATCGCAATCAATTCATCCTACAATGTTCTGTTTACGTTTTAGAATCTCAATAAAGGCATGTCACTGACATCACCGGAAAGTATCAAGTTAATATCATCTTCATTAACCAACATGATACATTTATTCTCGACGTGTTATTTATTTTGCATGATCGATACATTCGTAAGTTAAAAATTATCAAATACGACTAATAATCAGCGTAAATAGGTGAATAAGAAAAATGAAAAATGAACGTTTTATTTGGGTACATAAAAGTACGAATGTTGACAAAATGTAATAATATTTTTATTTATTTTTTTAAATTAAAACTTAAAAGTTTTAAATCAAATAAAAGTTATTTGATTTATTAATTATTTATGTTATACCTTATATAATATAATAATTAATAATGATTAGTAATAATATAAGTAATTTAATTTTAGATATAAAAATAATCGAAATTTTTCACTTGTTGTTCTTATAATTGATTAATGTGTATAATTGTACACATTGGGCAAATAAATAAAATATATTATTAAATGTATAAAATATTAGACGTTTTTTCTGAACTGTTTATCGTGTTATAAGCTTTAAAATAAGCATTAATACTTTCTAACTATTGCCATAACATTTGTAATTTAAATTCATTCGATTAAAAGCATTTGAACTTTTTTTGTATTCGAATACTATTTTAAATACTTTTCATAAAAAGTATTCAAATACGTATTCTGAATACTTTTTTATTTTGTATTTTTTATTCACTATAAAAATACTTTTATCTGAACTAATAAAATTGTTTCAACCTTGGGAAAATACAGCAATTTTTAAATTTTATACAGTATATAATAAATTATGAACAATAGTTTTTCTTTTCAGTCATTTCAGTGGAAATATAAATGAATAATGAATATGATTATTTTTAAATTATGTAGGTATATAAAAGATTACATTGGAATTATGGTGTACTGTAGTCTGTATGTATTTACTTAATATAATTTGCTGTGTATTTTAATATTTTATTAATAAAAATATTAAAATCAAGGGGAATTTAAATGAAAACGTGCATTTTTTAATAAAATTGGTATTCACAATCCAATAATAACTATATTTGAATATTTGGTGTATTAAATATTAACGGATATAAAATGTGTAATATTTAGTATTTATTTGTTCATTTACTTTATGCATTATATAGTAAAATTTGCCATCAAACGTTAACTTCCAAACTATTCCAAAATTAACATAAATTGGCGAAAAAAAATATTTTAAAAGTATTCGAATACTTTAAGTACCCGAATACATTTTTAAGTATTTGAATATATATTCTGAATGTATTTTTTTTAAATTATCCGAATAGGTTTTCTGAATACATTTTCATCCATTTATTCAAAAACGTATTCTGAATACAAAATAAAAGTATTCTTTACAAGACTGTAAATTTATATATAAATACATACCGTGAAGTTATATTCATAGATAGCTTGTAGATTTCTATAGTACAGAATACCTAAATACGATTTAAAATTATACAATACGGACTGTTCCAAATGCGACGCATTTGATAAGATTTTGTTTTTTTTCCAGATACCAAACTAGTCTAGTGTTAATTATTTTTTCCATTGTTTTTGTCATGGTGTTTAGTAGTGTGATTGATCTGTATGCTTCGACAGTATTCTTGTTTTTACCTTGTTTAGGGATTGGTATTATTATTCCTTTTTTCCACTTTTCTGGTATTCTTCCTGTTCTCCATATTGTGTTGTATAGGTTTAGTAGGTAGTTTTTGGCCGTAGGTCCGAGGTTTTGTAGGAAGCAGTAGGGTATTTCATCGGGACCGGGGCTCTTGCTTTTGCATTTACTAAGAGCGATATTCATCTCTTTTAAAGTTATTGTTGCATTCAAACTAATTTGGTCTGTGTCTAGGGGGTTGATGTCGAAATGTATGGGAGTGTTTTCGGAAGGGATTATTATTTTGCCTATGAATTCTTTTTTTGTATATTGAGTTGCTGAAGTTTTCATAGAAGAACGATCCGATTATTTCGGTGACTTCTTCTGGTTGTGATGTTGAGGTGTGTTCGATGGATATGTGTATTTCTTTGTCTCTATTGAGTCCTTTCAGAGATCTGATTTTGTTCCAAAGTTCCTTTGAGTTGGTTCTATTATTTATTGAGCCAGTGAATTTTTCCCAGGATTTTTTTTTGCTGCTTTTGATTAGAAATTTGGATTTGGCTCTTAGTTTTTTGAGTAATATGAAGTTTTCAAGTGTTTTGTTTTTTTTGAATCTAATGAGAGCTTCTTTTTTTTCTTGGATGGCTGTTTTTATTTCATCATTCCACCAGGGTACTCTTGGTTTCGTGTTTTGTTTTGTGTGGCTTCCGATAAATTTGTTTGCTGCATTGGTTATTATGTTGGTAAAGGTTTCAGCCATTTCATTTGTGTTTTGTTCGCGATTATTGGGTAGTTCGTTTGTTTGTGTGTCCACCATTTTTTCGAATGAGAGCCAGTTTGGTTTTTTTAAATTCCATCTTTTGTTTTTGTTTTTGTTTGTGACAGCTTTCCTTGGAATAAATTTTATTTAGATAGGTATATGGTCACTGCTAAATAAGTGGAGTAGTACTTTCCATTCTAGTCTGTGTGCTAGGAACGGGGGGCATAGGGTTAGATCTATGCAGGAGAGTTTCCATTTGCTATGTTTATGTGGGTTGGTGTTGAATCATTTAGTAACGCTATATTGTCTTTTTCCAAAAGTTTTTCAATTGCCTTGCCTCTGGGGTCAGTTTTTTTTGGAGCCCCATAATGGACTGTGTGCATTGAAATCACCGAGTATTATATATAGTGTGGGAAGTTGTTGAATAATTTGCTCGATATTAGCTGTGGTGAATTATTTCTGGTTTGGAAGGTATATATTACATATTGTAAGTTTTTCTTTCAGGTTAATTTGGACAGCTAAAACTTCTATTTCACTTAGAATGTTTATTATTATTTTTGGAATGTAGGATTTAATATATATTGCTACCCCTCCACTGGCTCTATTTGCCTGTAAACAGTTTTTGCTGTGTCCATCATAATTTTTGAGGGGGGATATGCAGTTTTCTTTAAAGTTGACTTCTTGGAGACATATTATTTCAGGATTGTATTCTTGTACTAGGAACTCAAGCTCATCCTTTTTTTTTAAGAAACCATTGAGATTCCATTGTATGATATTTAAATTTGTGTCTGACATGCTAGGGTTATAGGTATGTTTTGCTTGGGTTTAATTGGTACGATTGTTTGTATTGTTTGGTGGTTGGTTTTATTTCTCAAGGGAAATTTGTGGTTTCACTTCCACCTCCATTGCTTGAAATAATTTGTTTCTTATCTGGGTAATGTTGTTTTTCGCTTAAGTAGAGGTGAGGGAGGGTCTAATTGTTTCTAATATTGTGAGAATGTCATTTCCTGTTATTCCATGTTCGTAGATAGATTCTAGCGGGTTTTCTTGAGAGGAAATATTTTCTATTATGTGCTTTGGTTGTGAGAAATTGATGTTGACATGTTTTGTATTTTCGAACAATTATTTGGTTGGTTCGAGGTGTTCGTCAATGTTGTCGGAAAAACGTTTACGTGAATTTGAGCAGGAGCGATGATTTGGTGGGTTGATTTCATTGGTGTGTTTTGTGTGTTTTTTGAGATGTCCTCGGAGGGATTGGAGGTTTTGAGTATTTTTTTTTTTTTTTTGGATCCTTGTTGATTTAGTGGGGTGGATAATATTTTGATTGTTGGGCTTGTTGGATCCGCTGAGGATATTGTTAGTGAAGCTTGACGTTTTAGTGTTGGGAACACTGTGTCGTTCTGGTCTTTATGACTTTCATCGGCTATTGTATCGGTCAATAAACTAGTGGATGGTTGATCGAATTTAATTAGATCAGTAGATATTTTTTCTGAGGGATATAGGGTGTTTGTTACATTTACAGTGTTCAACGGTTTTGTTATTTCCAATTTATTCATGGCCATTTTTTTGCAAGTTAAAGACATGTGCCCGATGGCTTTGCAATTAAAGCGTGTAATACGATCGTCTGTGAAAAAGATGCGGTATTGGGAATCGTTATCACTTATTAGTAGTGATCCTGGGATGTTAGGCGCGTCTTCGTGTTTTATGAACATTTGTCTCCGAAAACTTAATGTGTTCATAGCCTCCATTGGTGATTCCAGCTTTGAGGTAGGTTAATTGGGATATCGGTGTTATGTTGGATTTATTTAAGTGGTCAAGTATTACTTGATTGGAAATAGATGGACATACATTAGATATTACTATCCTTTTAGTCGGGTTAATAAGTCTGCGAATCTGAATTACGTGTTCGTTAATAGAAATTGATTGGTGTGTTTCCATTAGATTATCGAGTGTTATTTTGTTTGATAGGAAGATACAGAAACGGTTGTTTGAAATTCTTGAGCCGAATAGTATGTTTTTGGGTGATACAATTTTGCCTATGGCCATGATGTATTCTTTTTGTGGTATACCATTGATTGAGTTAAGTACTAACGCTTGTTCTCTTGACGGTGGTTTTTCATTTGCTGTGATTGCGGCGAAAATAAAAATATTTTTATTGTTTTTATCCGTAGTGTATTGAGTTGGGTTTAATTTAGAAGTGTTATCGGATATTGCCGTGGCGGCGGAGTTATCGAATTGTGTAGTGTTATTGTCAGTACTAGTTGTATAATCGTTAACGATGTTGATACTGGTGGTGGGCGGCGGCTGAGTGGCGGAAGTATTGGAGACGACGGTCGACGACGGAGAGACGATGTCGTTATCGCTTGCTTTGGTTGTGTGATAATTAGATTGAGTGTGTGCTGGTGTTGTTTTTATTTTACTAGGATTTGGTATTTTCGTCTCCATTTCGAGTATGGATTCGTTTGTTTTTTTTGGAGTTTGTGGTTTTGGAATTTTATTTAACTGGGGTTTGTTTGTAGTTGTTTTGCCTGGTGAGGCGTTTTTGTACATTTTAGTGTTGTTCTCAGGTCAAGTATAATGATTCATATTACGTGTTCGAGTGTGTAATTACGTTATTGCTATCGGAAGCTTGATAAATACGTACTCGCGACACATGTGTAGAACGGTCGGTGGTTATACACGTACTGAAAATAAATTTATTTTAAAGGTTAACATTATTTTTTTTTTTTTACTTTCATGAATCAGTCAATTCTTAATCAAAGAACGAACAGGATAGGGCAATACAAGGAAATACCTAATTGATTTTCCGTATAACTAGGTTTATGAATAAAGATGAGAAAATAACATTATAAACTGGATTTGGCAATTAGGGAAATACCTAATTATTCTTACGTATACTGTTAGTTATCGTAAATCGTTTAGAGATGTATAAGGAAAATAAGTATTACGTTTGTTTTTTTCATTGTAGGAGAAGATCATTAAAATGAAATCAAACATATACAGTAACATTATGTTTATAGTATTAATGTTGTCAAAAAATACTAATTACAATTTTTTTTCTAAATCTAAATAAATAAATAACATTTTTTAATTGCATTAAAAAAAAATTCAGTTTTATATTTTTGTGCATATATTTAAAGTATTTAAAGTACATATTGCTTATAATTTGTAAGGAATCCCAAATATCTAAATAATAATAATAAATAATAATCCCAAACTCTAATGATAACTAATGATAGTTAATGCAAGACGGAGTTCCCTGTAAAACAAGTCGTCACTAATACGGTTAATATCGTATTTTTAATAAATAACCAAATTTTATTTCTAAAATTCCACGTATCTGATTAATATGTTTAATTATGCAATTGAAGAGGGGACATTAGGAACAAATAAATATATTCATTGCCTATGTTACATTATTTTTTGAATCACTGTAGTCAAATTAAAATGTGATGCCCCTTGAAATTTGCTAAATGGGATAATTTCCTCCAATATTACATATGTATATGATGCCAGGACACCACTAATCGTACATAGTACTATAACATTTAAAAATTGAATTGATATAATATTTCTTATACGTAGATATATCACTCACCAAATACTAGTGATGGGTCGAACTGTTCGAATCTCGAATTGAACCAAACCGAACCCTTGATGTTCGGTTCGGTTCGAAATTCGAACTCGGCATGAAAAAAATCGAACCGAACTGTCAAGCATATTTTACTGTTCGAAAATCGAACTTGAAAATATTTGACTTTCTAGCCACGATAGTTCGAAAACTAAAAATGTGTACAATTCTTTAAAAGTTATTTTTGAAAAATAAAAATTGATAACGATTATTTAAAAATAATTAGACTATTGGCGATAGAAAGTGATAATCTGTAGTGGGCACGTTATGCATTATTTATAATAATAATATTATTTTTCCAGTCGCTTGTTGCACATCCACCCTCCGCTGACCAAAACATTAATAAGTTGTTATTGCCAATAGAGGTAGTGTATATACATTCATAAATTAGCTATTTTTGTTTTTATTATATTTATTGTAGAGGTTAAAATCTATTTTGGGTAAATCCATGGTAATATGCCAATACGCGACTGCGCTGTTAATAAAAACATGTTTACAACTTAAGTCTTACATTATAAATGTTACTAATAATTCTATATTTGTGAATTATAGTTATTATTACTATTTTTTTTATATATGATTAAAATGTACTGATTGTATTGTCATATTACACTCAATACTCAATACTCAAATAATATTTTAAAAGCTACAAGACAACACGAGAGAGAGCACAATACTGGTTTTTAAAAATAAAAATAATAAGAAAAAATGATTAAAAATTTAAATGTATTGTAAACAGTACAATTACTTAGACTTAAAAGTTAAAATGCCGAATAGGTAATACGAAAACTTAAAATACAATAGTAATTAATAATCATGGTTGATTTAATTTGTTGGTAGGAACAATCATTGATTAAATATACATAGATAGCCCACGATACGTTATAAAGTGTGTGGTACAATGTACTTGATAAAAAGTATTGAGTTTGAGTTCGAGTTCGACTTAAAATCATAATAGGTTCGGCTCGGTTCCGTAGAAAATATGAAGGTTCGGTTCAGTTCAAGTTCGAAAAAATAATTTAAATTTCGGTTCAAGTTCGGTTCGATTTAAAAAATCAGGGTTTGACTCATCACTACCATATACTCATATTATACCATTATTGAAACCTACTTTAAAAGGCGAATCCAGCAAAAAGTTCAAAACTGTGCAGTTTTAGCATAATTTCTTATATTCCATCCTTGAACGAAATCTGGAATCCACAGTCTCCTGCAGTACCTTGAATTCAATATAAATGGATTTCCGGCTTGCAGAGTGGCGGTACTGGATACTTAACCACAACCGAGTCTCTTATGAACCCAAACAACGTTATAACCGGGTTTTTGTCGTAGACGTTCTGCATTAATACACGAAAGTAAAACAATCCATGTGTTATTATATGGTTAAACCGTTCGCCCGCAATATATGAACAAAAAAGTGTTCCGTCAATCGTCTTCTATGGAAACGACTCGCCGTTCAATACGCGTATAAAATATTATAATTTTGAGTCCTGAACAGGGCCGTATATAAGGTTTTACGCCTTTTTTCCCTTAAATATGAAACTGAAAACAAGTATCTTCAACTATTCATTAAAAAGTCGCTCGCAATTTAATTTCCTCATTTTAGTACACCATTAAACTATATGAGTATTAATATAAAATTCAAAATAATAACTGACTTTTAACCATCTAAATGAAGTTATAGAAAATTGTCTCTTATAAGACTGATTGGTGGTACCCTTTGGTATAAATGTACCATCCCAATACAAATCTAAATTAAATATTTTTGGAGATGGGGATTTCTGGGTCTCGACCTTTCTCAGAAAAAAAGTTCAAAAGTGATAAATTACTTTCTGCAAAGGTACAGAAAAATGGAACATTAATTTATATCATATGATTCTAATATTTGTATAAAAATAAATTACTTGGGTTTAACTTTTAGTTATTTTATTGATGAACTGGTAAAAAAAAAAAAAAGAAAAGATGATCACCTTTTTTTATCACAAATAACTCTTAAGTTGTGTTTATAATAATATAATTATTAATTCATACCTTATATGTATTTTTATAATACTATAAAATCACTTATTCTTTAAAAAAATTATAAACCCACCTCCCCCACAATCAATTTTCAATAGGTTACTGATTAAAGAAATATTTTTATCACAATTTCCTCCCTGAACCACGCCTTAAATGTGGCTCTAGTACCGAGTGTAGACAATTATACTTGATTTCAGAATGACTCAATCAACTTCGCGTTGTACAATTGCAATTGGACCGAGATGAACATCAAGTTTAAGAAACTATTGTTGCTCACAATGCGGGTCAAAAATACAAGCAATTTAAAACTTAATGTGACTACGCAAATGGTTGTCAACCTAGAATTGTTTACAAACGTACGCAATTTTCTGTTGATTATTATTGTTATTATTTTTAATCTTTCATGACTATGAGCAATATTGAACAAAAAAATATGAATAAATAATGCGCATACTCGTATTATCATTAATAGTTACATTATTTTTTCAGGTTGTACATGTAACGTACAAGATAATATCCGTTCTGGTCAATCAATATGCAAGTAGCTGATGGGTTATTACGAAACAAAAGAACTATAATTAGCACGAATACAATTTTTCATTCATCATTTATGCAGTGTATTTAATATACTAATCATATCGAATAGTTGCCTCTCGAAATAATGCTAATGATCAGCAATATTATTTTAGAATTGAACATTCACATTGAATCGTCTAATTAAAATATACATAATTAATTATTTCACTCTATTATAAATTAATCTTGAAACTGAAATAAAATGTAAGTGTAGTACCTATATATTATGTTTTTTAGTTGATATATAGATTTCGAAGACTCAAATGTTTAAAATTTAATTTTCTCGTAAGTGCTGGCAGAAAAAAAATACTACAGGTACTATTTCAAGCAGAATTTTCTGTGATGTATGGTTTTGGTACTTTAAAATATTTACATGAAAATTTTGTATAGTGATGGTTTTGATTTTTTTGTCGTTGAATTAATTAATTTTTATAGTAATTATATATTTTTTGAATACTATTAGCAAACATTAAAAAAATAACAAGGCCCAAGCTACATTGATTTAACCTTGTAAATTTTTAAAATCTGACTTTTTACATCTTTGGAAAACAATATATCTATTGACATTAAAAATTTTCTATGAATACAAAAAATCGATTCTAAAATTGAAAACAATTCTCATCAATAACATCAAAAACTAAAAACCAATAAATGTTGAACTAACATTAGTCAAAAATAGCAACCTCAGATTGATAAGTTTATGTTTTACTAGTCATCTTTAGCTGATTTGTAAAAATGCTGTAAGTATTGTGGTCGGACCTCTTTTATGCGCTTCGTTCATGTCTGACATTAAATAATTAAATTATTTACCATGAAAGAAATAAAACAATATTGTACACTGCGTAAGTGATTTAACATCCACCGAATAGTAAAGTATAATATTTAATTATTTTTGCAAATTACTGAAACTGTGCTACATTTGGGCAGTTGTTTTAATGTAGTCGTAGACCGATTAAGCAAATTGTATTTATTTCAATAGGCACACAATATAGCCAAAATGTTGGGAAAATTGAAAAAATCTCACTTCATCTAAAATGTCACGTACATTTTATAACTGTATTATATTTTTTTAAATTGCTTACACAAAATGCTTGAAATTCAAACAATGAAACAAGCGTTTAAGTGCACCCTAAAATTCGATGTTTTATTTATGGATTGTAGTTAGTATTACTATACTTTTTACTGGAACAACGTACACAAAAACCTACACAAAATGATTTGGTCTAACTCCGAATTATTTTTGAAATTTGTACTTTTACAAATGAAATTTGATAAATCTTAGGATAAACAATCAGTGTTAGTAAAATTTCGAAATTGTATTATTGATTATTAATAATAATTATTATTTAAGTAGATTAGGTTTACTAGTATATTAGATACATAGATTTGACCTTGACACGTGTACCTACTCATACAATCAATAAATTAGCTAAAAAGTTGTTCCTGCTTAATACTGTGTTATAGATACAATTTAGTTTATGATACGGAACAGATTTGATAATTAATTGTGGTTATGGTGATTGTGATTTGACCTGGAGAAACTGAATATGTAGAAATAAGGGTTGTTAAAATAATAATAATACAAGCGTGGATACAAAAAAAAAAAAAAAAGCAACATCGGGAAGAATCACATATTGGTCTACAAAAATATGTAAGAAAATAAATAAACTGTCGAACAAGAAAATGCCAACTGTATTGATTGGACAAACTGTCAAAATTAAAATTCCAGAAGTCCATTGAAGTAAAATTTATGCCCGCATATTAATCAGGTGTTACAAGTTGTGGTTGGAGATTTTTATCGCCTGGGTACAAAAGCAGGAACAATCTCAAAACTCACTCGCAAACAGTTCATCTTATGCGAAAAACATTTTTTAGAATCGGCAATTATACCGGATAAAGAAATTAGTATTCGACAAGCAGTATCACAACAATCTTTGACTGGTGGACAAGGATTAGTAAGATGTGATTGTTTAAAAAAATGTATGACTAACAGATGTAAGTGCCGATCCAAAAATGTATTGTGAAACTCGAGATGCCACAGTGGCCAAGCCTACACAAATAAATAATTTAATAATAAAACAGTTGCGATTTGCACCTTGCCCGTTACACACGTATATCGTACGCGCCTCTTAATTGTTGTGATCCCGTTATTATTTCGTGTTCGAATGCGACAAGTTTATTACGTAAAAATTTAATATCACCAAGCTTAAAATAATGTATAATTTATAAAAGTGCAAGTGCACTCAACGCGCGTTCTTTCCAAAATGTAAAAAATGTTTATGCATTAAAACCAACCAATTACCGTTTATATAACAACAATATTCGTCGTGCTATCGCTGCAACGTGCGTGATGACCTTTATCCTCAAGTAGTGCTCTGCATGGTCCGTAATTTTAGGGACCGCACTGGACTGAAAATGTTAAAAAAAGGACCGAAGTCGAACTGAATCGATTGCTACATTTAATTTTAGACCGAACCGGACTGAAAATTTAAAACAATTTAAGTGGACCGAGACCGGATGGCCGGTCCAAATTAATACATTTGGGATTGTAAAAGCTTATGGATCGGACCGAACCGGACCGCGGACCTATTTTTTTTTTTACCATACAAGACCCTATGTATAACATATAATAGAACGGACAAACGATCAAAATAAAAAAAAATATTGCACCATGAAAATAGACTATAGTAAATTTATATTTTAGTATAGGTATATACGGTATATTTATACTACATTATACTATAATCGTATTGTAACATGAATGATAAATAATAAAGTTCACTAATTAAAACGGTAATAAATAACAATATTAAAACTAGGACCATGGTCCGGTCTAGTCCGGACCGTGCAGAGCACTAGTAGATACAATTTTTATATTTTATAATTATAGATTTACTAAGTATATAAATTAGATCTATACATTTTTAAATTTACTATCAAGGTGTTAAATAAAAAAAAAGGTTAGGAATCACTACTATAAAACTTCAAATTCATACCGAAATCACTTAATTGAATTTTTTTTATTTTTTGTTACACACTTTGAAATTTTATTTATGGATACAAATAACAACTTTAATTATCTATATATTATACAGATCACTTTCTGAAATGTTATTAGGTCAATTTTTTAAATACATTAAAAATTAAAAATACTGCAAACCTGAAACATGCATTTCAGTTTCCTTAATGAATAACTAATTTTGTAATTTTAAATATTTTAATACTTGTAAATTAAATGGCCCTGTCACGAGGAACACATTTAAGTGACATTTCAAACAATAGTTTTAATTAGAAAACCAGCGAAATACAGAGATGTTCAATATTAAATTATTGTATTATGTCGACCTCCACTTGAAACCGTTTGTTGAATGCGATGATAATACGTTATATATGCGACTGATCTCAAATGTATACAAATAAGACGACCGATAAATGGCGAAGGACAAATACTTGATGAATACTTTGTCACAGTATGTTTACCAGCTCTTTTGTCCTATATTTTAATATTGTAAAATAAGCAAATATTTATTTACTTTACATGCTTTCGAGGCAAATAATTGTTTAAACAACATATTGGTCCTGAAAAAAAAAATTTCAAATAATTATAATTTACATAATATTATATTATTGGAATAACTAGTGGTTGGGCAATATTAGCCAAGTTCAATAAAAATTATTTTAGCATACTGAATACGGTTTTTTTTTTCTAAGTTGTTGTCTTAATATACTTTAATAAAAAATTACACAGATACGACCTCGCTAATTATACAGACGGTGTGTAATGTAATGTAATAGCTGAACAAGTAGTGATCAGGACTGACAGGAAAATATTATATATTATTTATATATAAATAGCAATGTTATGCGAAGTATTTGTATTATAATGTGAAAAATTATGAAATATAAAGTTACTGGAATAATTTCAAGTAACTATTGTTGCTGTTTAATGAATAATAAATATATAATTACTAATTAAACTCATGGTGTAACAATTGAATTAAATATAATAATTGAAAACCAGTTTGATTTTATATTATTTAATAATAGCCATTAGCACTAGCACTAATCCTAACCAGCCCTTTTGGTCCGACAATATGTATGTATAACTAAATAGAATATTAAATAATAAATTCATATAAAATATAAGCCATTTTGGCTTAGAAAAATAAAATTAATAATCATTTTAACACCTTTGGCACAATATTAAATGAACACAAATAAAAAAAAATCACAATTTGAAGGAACGCAGACTGCCAAGCTGACGGCTAATTAAAAGTAAGTAATTAAGTAAGCACACAAACGCAAAATGCTAATGATAAAAAATTCTCGATAAATAGATACTGAGTGTTTACAATAAATTAATTTACAGTTATTATCATGATGAATTTCTACTACGATTAGGAGTAGTAATATTAAAATGTCATGATTCACGTACGCGTTACAGTAATAGTAAAAAGTGATTACGAGTGTGGTGATCAGCATTACAATAATATATAGGTAATAAATAAATAACGAAAATTAGTGCACACAATAAAATAAAATAAATAAACTTACGTAAAATTAAAAAAAAGTACATACATTTTTGGAAGTTAGATATTAAAAATAAAGTTATCGTATTCAACACAAAATGAAGTGGTCAAAGTAAAAAAAAAAAAAAAAAAAATCGAATTCGATATTTAGCATTATTTGTCCCCGTGAGAAAGCCAATATCAAGATTAGTACTAAATAGTTTTATTCTAAATTATTTATTAAACACATATTTTATATTAATACGTACATTTACTGTCCAATAATTTTATATTTTTAGATAAATTAAAAAAACGCCACTTAGTACAAATTTAACGCGTACGAAAAAAAACAACAACCACTATCATATAGTAATTAGGTACAGTTTCTATCCTGAATTCGTATAAATGTATGTTCTATTTCTAGGGATATAGGTTAGATAAAGGTACTAGTATACGTATATATGTTATACTAGATAACACCTTTATAATTTTTATAGATGAATAATTAGATGTATTTTCAATAGTAACTAATTTTAATAAATCTTCTTGCACTTTATTATGAAAAACATAACGAATGCACAAAACGAATTGTTTATTTGCACTTATGTCGGATGTTTCATCAATAAGTATTGAGAAATATTTTGATTCCTTAATTGCATTTACAATTTTATTCAAAATTACACTATCTCAACAATTGATTAAATCGTTTTGGGTAGTTTTATTAATAAAACTGGCATTTTTTGGACAATTTTAAAGACGCTTTTTCCATAGCACATTCCATGTATCAATAGGCTCACTACCTTTCAATTTGCACATACGTCTACCACCTTCAAGACTTCTAAAACGCGGTCGTCCGCATAAGATCATTCGACAACTACTAGTAATTAAATTATTAAAATCTAATGTAATTATATTCATCTTCTACATTATTGTTATTATTGTCCGTCTAACCAAACTAACTTATTACCATCGCTTCTCTTACTTAGGTAACAATAGTATTGCTACTATTGTTACTACTTCTAATTATTATAAAGTTAAAATAGTCAAAAATGAATGTTACTAATTATCCATAGATGTAAGTTGCCTTATAGGCTAGGAATATCTTATAATACATTAATAAAAAAAAAAAAAAAAATTAAACCAATAAAATTCTCCATTTGCTAAGCATTTAAAATTTCTTGAGTATATGAAAATTAAAAAGAATTTAAAGTACTAAAGTTTATTAAAACTAGCATTGAAACACGTTATCGCAGTTAAATAACATTTGAAGAACTTCTATAGAAATTCAATAAAAATACGTTTTCTTTTATAAATTGCAAATTAAATGTTTCAAGTAAAATCTAATTTTATTTTTTCATAAATATAAACAGAACATAACAAGATATTACGTATTCTCTTTAATGTGAATATTATTATCTATTGTAAAATTAAAATTTAATGTTATAGTATAATAATATGTTAGAAATCTAGTTAATAAATATATAAATATTATCCATTAATTTGTATTCATATTTTAGTTAGTGATGGGTCGAACTGTTCGAATCTCTAACCGAACGGAACCGAACCTTTGATGTTCGGTTCGGTTCGAAATTCGAACTCGGCAGGAAAAAAATCGAACCGAACTATCAAGCATATTTTACTGTTTGAAAATCGAACTTAAAAATATTTGTCAAACAAGACTTACTGGCCACGATAGTTCGAAAACCAAAAATTTGTACATTTCTTTAAAAGTTATTTTTGAAAAATAAAAATTGATAACGATTATTTAGAAATAATTAGACTATTGGCGATAGAAAGTGATAATCTGTAGCGGGCACGTTATGCATTATTTATAATAATAATGTTAATTTTTCCAGTCACATGTTACACATCCATCCTCCGCCGATGAAAACATTAATAAGTTGTTTGTCACCAATAGAGGCAGTGTATCTACATTCATAAATTAGCTATTTTTGTTTTTATTATATTTATTGTAGAGGTTAAAATCTATTTTGGGTAAATCCATGGTAATATGCCAATACGCGACTGCGCTGTTAATAAAAACATGTTTACAATTTACGTCTTACATTATAAATTTTACTAATCATTCTATATTTGTGAATTATAGTTATTATTACTATTTTTTTTTATACATTATTAAAATGTACTGATTGTATTGTCATATTACACTTAATACTCAATACTCAATGAATATTTTATAAGCTACAAGACAACACGAGAGAGAGCACAATACTGGTTTTGAAAAATAAAAATAATAAGAAAAAAATGATTAAAAATTTAAATGTATTGTAAATAATACAATTACTTAGACTTAAAAGTTAAAATGCCGAATAGGCAATACGAAAACTTAAAATACAATAGTAATTAATAATCATGGTTGATTTAATTTGTTGGTAGGTACAATGTACATGATAAAAAGTATTGAGTTCGAGTTCGACTTCGACTTAAAATCATAATAGGTTCGGTTCAAGTTTGGTTCGATTTAAAAAATCAGGGTTTGACCCATCACTAATTTTAGTACATCATTTTACTAGTCTTTGTGTGGTCAATAATCATGGGTAAAATCATGAAGAACAAATAACCAATCACTATTTTCGCCTCTGAACATTTCACCTTGAGCCTTATATTCATTCTGTTTTTTTATACATTCTAGAAATCTTTTAAATTTTATTAATAACTTATTCATTATTAATTTTAAATATTGTACCTAGTTTTATTTTTTACATTAATAACTGAATACTTGAATCCTTGTTCTTCAGAATAAACACTATGTGGATTATCTTTTTCATTAAAATCCTCATCTTCAGAGTATATAATATCCTTTGTAAAATCATCTTCATCATTCACTTCATCTTTAACACTACTATAGTGGTCATCATTCAAAAAAATGACAAACTGTAAGGGTTTACAGGAATATTCCATGTTTTCATGTGCTGAACGTTTTTTTAATGAACTTTTTCTCTAGCTTTTATTTTTTCACGTGCGTATGCTTATGATACACTGTTTTCAATACCAGTGTAATTAATTTTATCATTTTAAACATTAATTACTTAAAAATATTTATTAATAGTTAATATATCTGATAGTAACTTACTTAATTAATTAATTCTTCTTCATATAATTTTTTACGTTTACTATAATTTTCCAAACATCTGAGCATAATTTTTCCAATAAAAAACACTGCTTGAAACTCATCTTTATCTAGTGGTGTATGATTATGTTTCCCAGTATATTGTAACATTGAAACTTCATTTTTATTTTAAATTGAGCCTTTAACTAAACATTTTAATTTTGTATTCATGTAACACCATCAGTGCCGTATTAAAATATTTTGCGCCCCGGGGCAAAATAAAATTGATGCCTCTCTAAGGGGCCTACCCACGGAAAATATAGGAGATAGATCATCATGAACCTTTTAGATATTCTAAAATGAATGTTATTTTTGTGTAGTAGGCATGCCACCGCACGCCGTATTATTATAAATTACTTATGTTTATTGACATTCTGGATAGCTATATTGCTATAAATACATTAACATTAATTTATGATACTATTATTAAAAACAAAAAAAAAAATAATTTCAAAATAATTTTAAAAGTTCAATCATTCACAAGTGAGCAAATTTCCGACCACAAAATTTTAGCACCCCCCAAAAAATTAGCACAAGGGGCAATTGTAGCCAGTGCCTAAAGACACAATTTCATTAATTAATAATTATGTTAATTATCATAATATTTAAGATTAAATTTTACTTTCTTCTTTTCTTCATGGAATATAAAAATTCTACTTCATCTCTTTAAATGTATATCCTTTCCATAGTCCTGAAACTACTAACACACTATTTTAACTTCACCAGAGGATTTAGGAGATTACCGTGTTCTAGCCCTACTTTGCCATGCCATTCGATAAGGTATTTCATCTGCTACATATTGCTACATAATTATATAAATAAATAATATAAATATTTATTAATTTAGCATTTTTATACTATTTATATAATAATAATTAGGGCTAGGATTTTTATGTAATTACATATATTTATTGAATGTGAATTTCTCAATTCTAATTAAAAATAAGCACGTTACATAACACCCTGAATAATATGAGACCTTTTTTATTTTACATATTATCACATATTTTGATGTAAATACATATTTTTAAATATTTAATTAATAATTACATATTTTGTAAATATTTCATATTTTCATACCATTTCAATACAGTTTTTATTTAATTTACAATAATTATATTGTAATTAAATGAAAGAAGATATTTCAAATCTTACATCAGATACTACAACTGCTATTATTTCTGATATGTAAATTAATAACTTGCAAAATAATTTAGCAAATATTTCGAAAAAAAAATTTTTTTTTTTATGGTTAAAATAATAAAATATTAGAAACATTGAATCTAACAATAGTTGAAAGTTTCGCGATAGTGGAAAATGCAAAAATTTAATGAAATTAAGTTCAAGTAGAATCTGGAGTTATAAAAAAAATTAATCTAACTACGTACTGGGTAATACGTTGGTTTACAAAAAAATTAAAACTATTTGATATAATATTATTAATATAAATGAAAATATATCAAATTATATTGAAGTAACACCATTCGATGTATGTGGTATGAAATATGCCCCATTAACCTCGGGTGACGTTGAATACAGCCTCAGCCGCTACGAGTTGACTTTGAAATCAACCGCCGTACATTAAAATTTGAAAATCTTTAAATGTACGTCTTAGCCAATCGTTCCGAAGAAGACAACATTGAAGATGATTAAATGAATAATTATTAATTAATAATTAAAAATTAATGGAAAATACCGATTTTTTTTTGTTAAATATTTTACGTTTTTTAATACATATTTTAGCAAAAATAAGAACTTAAATATTTACATATTTTGATTTTTTTATTACATAAAAATCCGCGCCCTAATAATAATCAATAAAAAAGCTTTTATATGTAGTAATTAAAAGCTGAAATCTGTAAAACTTAGGAATATAAAAGTTTTTTAACAAATATTTTGACTATTCTGGCACAAAGAATTGTATCTCATATGTCAGAGAATCAAGGCTGGGCAAGTTAACTAATTATTTTAACTCGTTAAGTTTATACAGAAAGATGTAAGTTAAGTTTAAAGTTAAAATTTAGTTTTCTTATTTATTTAACTCGTTAAAAGTTAAAAGTTAATTTGAAAAAAAAGTAACTTAACTTAGTTAAAAATAAGTTAATTTTCTTTTTTTATGTACAATATATTATCATATATTTTTATCAAAGCTTAACAAATAACACAATATAATGGAAGTCTAACTATTTTCAATAAACATATGTAATTGTATTAATTACAGTAGGTACTTAGTAAGTACTAAATATAATTTTAAATATATGAAATTTATATTAGGACAAATTAATAAATTAACTTGTTAAGTTAGAAGTTGTTTAAAAAAAAAAAAGAAACTCGTTAAGCTGGAAGTTATATTTGAAAATAAAAGTAACTCGTAAAATAACTTAGTTAAAAGTAACTTAACTTTAACTTTTTAACTCGTTAATGCCCAGCCTTGCAGAGAATAGTGTGGGATTTAAGGTAATAAAAATCACTCACAATTTAATTTAATTAAAATAGACACTATAATATATAAATATGTATGTACAAATGTCGATACGCGTTACAGTTGCGGAGGAATTGCCGAATATATAGCGGAGTGTAATTCACGATGTGTCGCGGATTGTACTCACGGACTGATTGAATGAGCGTCTGACCAGCCGGTATATATATATATCGGCGTCGATTATCTAGAACATTCTCGAAATTACCTTAACGAGATATAATCATCGCATATTCTAGAACATGGGATTTCCCTTATCCACTGACAATATTGTAAACAACTTAGACGATTCGCGTTGTGTTGTTTACGTCACCACAATAGAAATGGTCTTTAAACAAAATTTAACTAATTTGGACATTTCTCTTAGGTACCTATTCTCCTTTTTTTTTTGTATTTCACGGTCTAGATAAATATTCTAGCAATATGTTTATATTGATTTAGTTTTTTATTTATGTATATTTATTTGTTCATTAATTTTATTGTCCACATTTGTACGTTAATCTTATTTTCCAAAATTGATTTAAGTGAATCGATGAAAGCAAAATGGATTACGATGTAAGTATTAATTATATTTTAATATTATACAGATTACAATACAAGATTTTGGTTCTCTGTATTATGTTCATTGGCCATTGCACCTTTGCCGATATATAGGCTTTTATTATAATAAAAAGTAAATACTGTTCTGGCTATTTAGTTTTCTCTTAAGTACCTATTCTCCTTTTCTATGTATTTCACGGTCTAGATAAATATCCTAGCAATATATTTATATTGATTTAGTTTCTCGTTTATGTGTATTTATTTGTTCATTAATCTTACTGTCCACATTTGTACGTTAATCTTATTTTCCAAAATTGAATTAAGTGAATCGATTAAAGCAAAATGGATAACAATGTAAGTATTAAATATAATATAATATTATACAAGTTTCATAGCTTTTGAAAACATGTTAGAGTTACTTTATTACTTAGCCAATTATAACATTCATTCTTTATCATATTTTGTTGTGCATGACAATTTCAATATTGAATTTTAGTTTCTTATTTTAGTATTTCAAATTTTTCATTTTTTTATAAGAAGTTATAGGTTCTATTCATAACGTATAATGGTAACCAAATATGTAGTTAATTTTCTTGATAATAAGTCCCTTTGGCAGATGAAATCTTAATAATATTCCTGTTTGTGCACCATCGCGACGAGCGTCGAGGATTCGCGAAGACCACCGTCGGCACCCCCTCTTTTTTAACCCCACCGGTGACGCGCACCCGGTCGCCCGGGCCGTCGATCGCAGTGGTTTGTGCTGAAAAACTTGTTTGTTCTTGCGACATACGTTTGCGCTTGGCCGGCCGATAACTGGCTACAACTAGTTTGCGCACATTTTAAAATTGTTCAGTTAAAACCTGGAACTAGTTTGCACACAAATTATTGTAGAAGGTACCACTCGTTTGTGTACAACATATTATAGAAGGAACAACTCGATAGCGCACAACATTTTGTAAACATTATATTGATAATCAATAACCATTTTAAAGGTTTCGAAATAAAATAAAAATACATTGGTTTTGTCGAAAATAACGGATTTATCCATAATTGTGTGCGCAAACGAATGGTTGCTTTAGAAATAATCTGTGCGCAAACGAGTGGTTGCTCTAGAAATATTCAGTGCGTAAACGAGTTGTAAAAATGTGCGCAAACGAGTTGTAATTTAAGTAAATGTGCGCAAACTAGGTGCACCCCAGATAACTATCGCGCCTGCGCCGCCTTTTTTCCGTGTGTGTTATTTCCTAACTCCGATTCCTTTTTGTACGCGATTGTCGTTTGTCGCGCGTTTGATCCGCGACCGTTGGTCGATCTCGTGTGTGTGTCAACGCGTTTTTTTTTTATATATTGTCGACCTCGTGGTCACTTTCGCGGTCTTACGTCCTTACGCCCCGTTTATCGCGCCGGTTGATTGGTGGACAGTGATATTGTGCCATCACCGTGCACGTATTTCATGAACTCGCTTTTGTGCGTGTTAGACAGTTCCTCTTTGAGTGCGTTTTCCGTACATCAACATGTTTTCGGTTCGCGATCACTCGGGTTTCGTTGGCGCCACGTGGTTTTCACCCGTGGTCCTTTTTACAAGCCGGTTTGTCGTGCGCGTCGCGTACGCCAGTAGTACCAACTTCGTTCCCGACATAAGCCATCCATCGCCACGATTGTTGTCCGTTGCGGTCTGCCGGTTGGTAGCAGTGCTTATTTACACTGCCATCTAGGAGTCAGGTGTAGCGATTATCAGTTGGACTCTTATCACCACCTCGCGAGATAAGATTGTTTTTATTTACTTATTGTCTGTAAAACTTAATAATAATAAGTTTGGTTTGTGCCCAAGGGCATATTATTAATTGGTCTATCATTTCTTTGGTCTTTTGTTGTTCTTGAATATCACCATCTCCTCCTCTCACCATATTTCATAATCGTCTTCAGAGCGCACGTTCGCGAGTGTCGCGCGGCCGGCTAGCGATAAATATTTTTCAAAGGCTCCGCGACGGTGCGTTCAAACAATTCCTGTATTATCCATTATTTTGTTCTAAGTATCTTTATTTATTTAATGTATATTTTATTTAATAACGGTCGCACCTTGTTTTTATTTATACGCTATATGACCACGTCATTTTAACATTTATTTTTAAATCAAAATATTTAATGTGACGTTAAACTAATAATCATTATGTTTTGATGGTGGCGTAAAGAAAAAAAAATTCGAATCGATGGATTTATCGTTTACTTTAGATTTTTGATACCTTTAAATATTTTTCTTTTCCGATTATTTGTTCTATAAATTTATCTTTGCACATTTAAGGAATGACATCAAAATTATAGCGTGGCCTATTGGGAAAAACAATTACATGACTGCCAGCGGTCGTATGGCAGTCAACGTGTTAATCATTTACCTCCTAAGCTTGTTTTTTTGACTTAAGTGGTTCTGAATTTATATTAGAGCTTTTTATTTTATATTAACTTAAGAGATACAGAAACATTAGTTATTTCTTTACATTGTTGGCAATATTTCTCCCTTGTACATTTGTAAGTTATTCTATATTTCATCCTATCATTAATATATATATATATATTTTTATTGTGTATTGAAAGACTATTTCACTTTGTTCTAGCATAACAATTCAATAATACATTGTCTGCATATTTCCTACATTATATGAACATAGTTGAAGGTTATGATAAAGCCTTTAGTATTTTTATTTTTTAGTCCTATAGTAACATATCTGTTTTTAGAATTACTACTAATTGCATTTTAGATGTACTATTTTTATATTTGATTATTAATTACTCTATTTTTACAGCTTAGTTTTCGAAGATTTTCTGATGCGAACAATAATTTATTTTCTTTTGTACCAACTAATGGCGAAAGTGATTCCCATGCCAATGTTTTGGTATCAAGCAATTCACCTAAGCCCATTACTTCTAAAGTATTGACTAACGATGGAACAAAGACAAATTATGTTCATAATTTGAATGATGAAAGTAATTTAAATGAGATATAGAGTATTATATTTCCATTAAAATATAAAATGTATATAAGCATTTAGAATGTAAAATTTATGCAAATATTTACTTATTTATAAAACCAATGACCGCCTAAATTATGATGTGGCACAATAATTAACAAAAATTTTCAATTGACCTTTCTGTAATGTTTAAAATGTTTTCTGTAATTTATTCCTTCTTCCTTACTCGATCAGGCATTAAATCTTCTTTAAATTTTTTCAGTAAAATTGATTGAATGTTTTTCCATTTGATGTTAACAGCATTGGTATTTTGGTTTTTATATTTAACCTCTAATAGTTTGTTGCTTATGTTATCCTTCAATTTCTATCCTACTCCATCCTTTTTTAGTTTTGATAGATCCAAGATTTCATTACATTACTAACATTTTATTTTTTTCAGCTTAATTTTAACACAAGAAACTACAAGGTTGTAATCTGATGAAATTTCAGCTCCAGGATATGCTTTAACACATTTTACAGCATTACGACATTTTTTTATAATTAATTTGATTTCTAAAAGTCTTGTCAAACAGCAGAGGTGGATAGGCCTGTAGGAAAAAAGGGATTTTTCCCGTGGACCCTCACCCTATATAATGTTATTACTTTTTTTTATAGTTAATTTTATAATTAATTATTAAATTAGATTGAGTAAATATAATACATTTTTTAAAAGCAAATTTTTTTTTTTCATTTTGGTGGCACCATTAAAATATTTCTCTGTAACAAAAAAACTACATATACCTCTGTCAAACAGAACGCGTTATTAACGTCGCGTTAGTACCGTCACGGTCTTAATGCTGTCGCGGACGTTATCCACATCACGCAGAAACCAAAAAGCGTCGCATTATAGAATGGTTCTTAGGAATCGATATTGCTTGTTATTTTTATTATATTTTGTCGTATTGTTCGTACGTTTTCGAGGTGTAGTTTGAATATAAATTTGAAAATACGTCCGCTAGTTCAGACAAAGATGAACTTTTACTTTTATGCGCATTAACTGAAAGTCAACAAAAGCGGAAGTGAATTATTTATTATTAACATTTATTTATACTTGTATTTATGTAGGTATTCCTTCTTTCATCATTATCTGAATGCCAAAAATAACGCACTACCATGCGTGATTTTGTGATTTTGTACAACGTCGCTTTCTATCGTCGCGTTCTAGCGCCACGTTAATTATGTCGACAACATATATTTGATATCTAATATGACTTGGAATTGAATACAACACGACAGTAATTTACGTGACATTAATAGCGTTTTCACGCGCGTTAATAATGCGTTCTGTTAGAGCCTATATAATATTATTATTATGACCATCAGCCGGAGCTTTCCAAGAATACAAACGCCTCTTGGGCTGTTTAATTATTATATTGATCACAACCATTTCTTCATTTTGACAAAACTCAATCAACCTGTCACCTCTTTCATTCCTGTCACCTAACCCAAAAGCTCCTTTACATCTGTCTACTATAATTTTCTCATCTTTTGCATTAAAGTCTTCCATAATCATAGTTACATAGTTAGACATGACTCTTCGTTGTTACTATAAGGGTATTAATGTCTGCGTAAAAGTTTTCTATTTCTTCGTCTGACTTATCTGCGGCTTGAACATAAACTTATATTAGATTATTAACCCCTTTATTACAATCAATATTAAGCATCATAACCCTTTCTGGTATAGGTAGGCACAATTTCAGTCGCAGATTTATCCACTTCTTTGTCCACTATGATAGTACCCTAACGTGATAGCGATGCCTTGATTCACTGCTGCTTGCTTGAATGATATACTTTGTGTTCACCATTTCTTGTTAAAAAATTATTTGACTCTCTCCATTGTGTATTACTCACTCCAAGAATACTGAGTTTCATTCTCTCCATTTCTTTTAAAACGTTCTCCAACTTTCCATCTTCAACCAAACTCTTCATATTCCGAGTTGCAATCTTCAAAGCTGAGCTGGAGACTCATAGCACCCTCTGACTATTTAAGGTCTGTCGGAGACTAAGGACCGTGGTTATAAATTTCATTGCCATGATAGAATTAAACTTGATAAAATAATATGGTGGTTTTTCTTTGCCTTCCAAGGATGAGAACATAAACTGCATTCATTTTCGCTCTTATTTATTCATATCTAAGCCTTTCTGACATCTTTGTCTCCGCCTTAGTATAATACTAATATAGCTGCTGTCCTACATTAGGAATTACTTTCTAGAATCACTCGCTTAAAGCTTTCCACCAGTAAGAGCTCGGGGTCTTCGTGGTTGCTAAGCCCGTAACACAAGGTGTTAAGAGAAAAGAAATATCTATACATATTGTTATACGAATATTGTAATTTGAATAAAAGTTAAAAACTATTGTATAGTATAGTAAATTGTACTTGCTTTCTTATAGATGTAAGCAATATTCATATGTTTTATTGAATATTTATGAATAATATAATACTTATCTGTGTTCGAGTATTTAAAAACACGCTAAACATCATTTAAATTGTTGCTTACTTGTTAATACAATTGAAGGGCTTGGTACTACAACGAGATAAGTCGACTTTTTTTGTACATTTTGGTGGATTGTTGTGTAGGAAAAAAATTATCTACATTTAGGTGCAATAACCAGTTAAATCCGATAAAAATATATATAATTTTTAATGAAATTAATTTTATCTTGTTTTTGATTTTGGTGTATCAACTAGATAACTCCGGAGTTATTTGGTTGTTGTCCCAAACTGTGGTCACACTATGTAAGTAGTACCTACTGTTGATTTTAGTATCAATATTTATCATTCTATGTTATCTTGATCGTCGTGTACTTGTGATTAATTTAAATTTGAATGTTTATCGTTAATTAATGTTATTTTTTAGTATGCACTATAAATTTTGGTTAATTAATATTATTTATGACAGATCATAATGAATGTGAAAAAAATTGGAATGTTACTTTTTTTTCAGTTATTAATTTATTCATAAACATGAACTCAAGACATTGGCTTCTTGTATACACCAGTATTCACATTCATTTTTATTAAATTTTATTAAGTATATTTTTCAATGTCATTTAAATAAATAAACAAATTCTAGTATTTTGTAAAGTTCTATTCTGCCTATACTCATATGAACAACTAGGGAGAAGCTTAGTCCCACCAGACCAAGATTTAGCTTACCCTCCATAAATTTTCCATGTTTTACATGGCATACCGCAAACAGCATACTTAACTCACAATAGTGTCACATAAAAAAAAGGCATATTGCAGTAAATCCAACTTGACTCAGAATCTAAAAAATATTAAAATTGTATATAAGAGTAGGGGTAATCTACAGGTTATTTTAAGTTTTGATAGGAGGGCTGTAGTCCCCCCCCCCTCCAGATTATTGACCTTGTTGCATCTATGCCTATACTGTGCTTAAAACATGACTTAACAATAAAAATAAAAAATTCCATAACCTAATTTTGTATATTTTTTTTATTTATTTGAATATTAAAGGTTCCAGAATATAAAATAACAACACCAATAGAATACCAAGATAAATCAATATTTAAGTTGGTCAAAACAATTGTTTATTTATATTTACAGTATAGATAATAATTAGTTGTGGCAAAAAACCAAAAACTCCATATCAGCTTAACTTAGATAATTATTTTTGCAAAATCTTACGAATGTAGAAAAACCAAATGTGTTTATACTTTTTGGTTACTATTCGTAAGATTAAAAGATATTGAAACCTTTTTTTTTAAAATTTTGTCGTTAAAAAAATTGATTTTTATTCATACTGAACAACTTGTTGTTGCACCAAGCCTTTCAATTACCACAATGATAAATCAAAGTAGTTTGAATATATAGGATTTACTAATTATTTTATAAGGTACAATTTTCTATTTTAATGTCAATCCCTAAAATAACTACTTACTTAACTGAAAGATTAAAAATGTATTTTATTTTAAGAATATGTATTATGGAAATAGGTTTTTTTTAATTTTCTTGGTTTGTTACATCATTTTTACTTTTATATTTTATTTAAAAGAAAGAAATAACATTTTGTTATTGTTTAGAAAGTTTAGAAAGTGAAGACAGTGAAACAGAAAGAGATGGACAAGACGAATCAGATGATGGTTATGTCGTATTCCTAGGGGAAAAAGAAGAAGATCTGGACGATCTTGACAAATTAATGGATATTATGGAAGCTGAAATAAATGGTGTATATGTTAAACCATCAAAAAAAAATAAGAAAAGTATAAAACAAAACAATAAAAATAAGAACGAAAAAAGTACGGAGTTGAAAATAAAAAATAAATTAACTGTGAATGTTGGTGAACCAAATGTTATAACACCAAAGGTTGTTAACAATTTAACACCTCTAATTAATCCACTCGAAGAAGAGCTAGAAACAATTAAAACTTTAGAGGAAATAAGAAAATCTCCAGCACAATGCATTCTATTAAATTCTTGTGTTCCCTTAAAATCGCCATTAATACGTAATAGAAAGAAGTCAATATCTCCTGACAGTAAACTTCGAAAAAGATCACCATCAAGGTCTCCACTAAGAAGATTTCCTACTCCTGATGGATATAGATATTCACCGTTTAGTTCAAGGGCCTACCGTAGTTCCATATCACCTAGAATATCACTCAAAAGATTATCACCTTTAAAGGAAAACAATCTTTCTCCGAGGAGATACTCTCCTCTAAAGTCACGATGTCTCTATCGTTCACCATCTCCAAAGAGAAGTCGCAGATCTTTATCAAAAGATATTTCGCCAACAAGAAGAGGACTGTCTCCATTAAAGAGAAGAAGTAAGTCTCTTCTTAATATTAAATCTAAGTCGAGATCACCTAGTCCATTAAAGAAAGTAATTAGATCAAGATCTGTATCTTCTAATGTTCGCCGTAAAAATAATAAAATATTAGATGATGAATATTTGAAGAAAAAGGAAAAATTCAAACTTGCGAATAAGCAAATAGAATATAGGTCAATAGATCCTGTTTTAAAAGCAAAAAAAACAGTAACTATACAAAATAATGATCTTGTTAATCTAAGAACAGAATTAAAAAGAAAGAGGGCCCTTCGTTTAAATACGGTAAAATTCAAAATATCCTATTTGATTAATATAAATTAATATTTCAAAAATAATTAATTTTCTCATTAAAATTATAGATTCAAGTAGAAATTAAGAAAAAACCAAAGTCGTTTTATCCTGTCCGGTTATTACAGTCTGCAATTAGAGGTGTTGTAAAATCAAGGTAATATTTACAAACCTAAGTTACAATAATTATAAATTAAAAATATATAAATCTTTAGATTTAATCATTTTATATTTAGTGTAATTTTTAAAAAATGTTAAAAAGTGAGTTTAAAAAATGCTGATTTTCAATTTAATATTTATTGAAATAATTTTATAAATTAAAATGTAATACAGGGAAATGTTTTTGATTGAGTGTATATATTATATTAATATATTGTATAAGTGTAGCATTAATAATTACTGACTACAATATACAGTTAGTGTCAACAATATAATTGAACGTTCCAAACTAGTTGTGTATATATATGTATATTTCGTAGGCCATATGGAAAATTAGTTTTTTTTGCAAAAAGACTAGGCTTTTTGCAATGGGTAGCCCGTTTGCGAACTACTTATTATTTTTCCAAACAGCCTGCTGTTTTTCAGGCTCATTGCATACAGACTAACAGCTGTTAGGCCTTTTAAGAATTACTTACTATTTTTTCAAACAGCCTGCTGTTTTTTAGGCTCATTGAATACAGACTAACAGCTGTTAGGCCTTTTAAGAACTACAATCATTTTA